>NC_142523.1:24689119-24791619 GCF_964205215.1 Stylophora pistillata
ATAAGATATATTTATTTGACTATGTTCTGAAACTCTACTCGATCTTCAAACTTCCCCTCAGGCCATCCGCAGAAAACAGGAAGATGTTGTCCAAAAGGACCTTCTGGGCTTTCATTATTGCTTTCTGTAAGCACTGTTCTCTTTATCTAATGGAGTATCAAGTTAAGAGACTAAAAGTGTTATTTAAACCTGTTCAATAGGATTGGAATTAGTTAATTTTAGACACTCGGTTTTTGTTCTCATGAAAATAGCCCGCATGTCAATTCCTTAAATATCCAGGCGTGCATTAAATAACTCGCGAGAAAGTAAGTGATATGCGCACGGGAGACACACTGTGGATAACCCCGGCTGGAGAGCATTAAGAAAATAGAGTTGCTGCTCCTTGGGAAACTACGAGAAAACGCAGCACTCAAGTTGATTTCTGCTTCTCTCTCGAGTCTGACTGGTTTTATTAGCAGCAGATCACGACCATGTTTGTGTCGTAATTTATGCGGCGCCTGAAGTCAACAAAAAAAAATGCATTAGCGGTTTAACTGTTTCAATTTTTGCCTACATTATACTGAAAAACGATCATTTCCAAAATTGTACAAAAAAGAAAAAGGGCCCATTCACTGCGCTCAGAATGTTTAACTTTTCACTTTTGTTGTTTGGCATCAAACGCGCGCTCGCGTAGTCATGTCATTTACATTTTATACGAGAACAGTCTGTCCAAAAGGCGCTTAATTAAAAATTTCATTCATCAAATTTTGATAGCAACCTGAAACAATAAAAGAAAAAAAGTGTGTATCTTACGAATTTAATTATCGTAACAAAAATAGACAAGAACCTCGGATGCCGGCTACGATGTCTTCTCGCTTTTAATTTTATTAATTTTTTTTTTTGCACTAAGAAAGAATCTGCAATATGTTTTGGGTGCTTAATTTTAAAATCAGATGGTTAAAGACATCTAGATTTATCTGAATATTTACCAGTTAGATTTCAGTGAGTAATCCGTCTGAGTTACGTTGGCCAATTTCGCAATCGTTTAATGTAATGGTCTCCGAATGGCTGATGATCATTTCCTTTATTCTCGTGACCTCCATGTTTGATTCAGGGTGACAGTGTAGGGGGGAAATTAGGGTTCATCAAAACGTCATATTGAGCATTCCCTGAAACGACTTTGAAAAGAGCTTCTACTCGAGATGCTATCTTTTCATAGCTTTGGCAACATTGACATATTTCACGATCTCAGTTAGGAATCTTACTGACTGTCCTATCTTTTTCTCTTGATTTCATAAGCAGCTGGGCTAATGGCAGAAGTATGCCTTCACAGAGTTGTGCCACAGTTTCCCTTGAGCCAACTTTTGCAAGCTCCAAAAGGGCATTATGTGGAGCTGAATTTCACCTTGAAGATTTCCGATAGAAAGCCCTGCAGTGATGATATGTACCTTGAGTTTCGTGATGGATACAACGTGTCGGCCAATCTCCTTGGCAGATTTTGTGGAAGAAACATTTCTGGTATCGTGCGATCTAGTGGACATCAAAGTAATCCTAAGAAATTCTTTACACTTTTAAGTTTTCATATTCACAACATTCTTGTAGTTTTCAGAGTGACTTTTACTCATAAAAAGACCAGTCCTTGCTTATCCTGTGTGTCAAATTGACATGCTCTTTTTAATGTGTAAAGAACCTTAGAGACTACGCTTATCATGAAACTATCTCTAAAGCTCTCCCTCCCATTGGCGATGTTCAAACAATTTCTTGCAATCAAAATACAACAGTACTACAGTTTACATCGCTAACTCTATGTACTCATTAATCAGTTTTCAGCTCCCATTGACTACTAGCCATAACTTCCAGTTCCTGACTAGATCCTCACAAATTGGTCCCCTGCAAGTTCCAACAGTCCACAACAGTCCACTCCAGTCCACTCCACTGCTTCCCAGCTAACACATAACAAGTCAAGGCTGACTCCTTCCAGATTGATTCTGAAGGAGAAAATACAAAGATGTGGGGAATTGGACTGTTTGGGAAGATGAGACCACAAATCGAGTTTCTTTTCACTTCTTTCCAATGTCTGCTACATCTTGTTACATGCATTTACTCTGATGATCATCTGGGAATGAGTCAGTAAGAAGATACTGATGGAAGACAAACACAACAGGTCAGAGAATTCCTTGTGGGTTGGACGAGAGGGACTATAATATAATGCACTGGTTGAACCTCATTTAAAATCTCAGACAGAAGTCTGGGGACTTCTCATTCGGCTTAATTTAATGTAGTTAGCTAAGTTAGTTGGGTCCCCTGGGATTGGCTGGGCCTCCCTTTTTTCTTCCCTTAATTTTAATAGGGTTCCTTTTCAGGTACTTTCGGCTTAGGTTAGGTTTCGGCTTAACATTCTTCTTTATACAATTTCGGCCTTGATTCTACATCACGACTGGATGAACTGTGCACATATCCTCCAGCACTACAATGGCTCTTCAACCATGGACATCAACATCCACTCTTCCGCGCTGGAGCTCCCTGCTTAGTAGCGCCTCAAATACCAATTTTATAATGTTTCACTTGATAGCAGCAGTTCCATAGACTGCAATCTAGTGAAGCATTTTCAACCAAATTATATTGTAAAAATTATTGCGGCAACCCATTTTGGCCAAAGGTTCAACCAGACATCGATTTAGTTACTATATATCTAACTGGATAAATTAGGCCATTCAACTGGGAAGTGTGCTCATTTGCCACTTCTATCATGTTTAGTGGTTTAACTCCAGTTGAAGCCGCTTGTCAAGGCTTCATTTAGTGGGAAATAGGGAACTGCACACACCAGCTTAGGTCACAGAGAAAATAAACTAGGCTAAGTGTATGCTGTATTTTGATAGCATAATAGCTGTCAGTCCAAATTGCGGGCCAATTAATGTCGAAAATACAACACATCAACCAACATCATGGAGCAGAAAAGGAATCACACTGGAGAGGAGACCACATAATATAGTTTTAAGAAATGGCCCAGTATTAATATTTGCTTTTCAATCATACATTAAGCCAATTGTTTGACAAGTCAGCTTACAGGCTGTCACCAAATATTGTAAAATCAACTCTTCACTCAACATCCCAGCCTCTTGTGTACAGCAACCAACCCACAGAAAGGTAGGGCAAGATCTGCCAGATGTCACCAGGTGGGTGGGTTTTATTTTATTCCGAGTTCGGCTTTCAGCTTCAAATTCACTTCGGCTATCACTCCGGCCTTCGATTTCAACACCTATTGGCATCCAATTTACCGTATATAGGCTTGGTAACGACCTTGACTCGTTAGCTAGCTACCATCTGGGACTCCGTTAATGTTCTAATCGGGATGTCAACATTTACTGACACAAGAACACTTGAGGTTTCCACAGCTGCTAAATCTTTCATATAGGAAAGCGCATCCTACCCTTGACGATTAACTGATAAAACGATTCATGTAACATTTTCAAAAATAAAAAATCGCAAAACTCTGTGTTTTTGTGTCTTACTCTGAAATAAATTGGCTACAGAGTACAATTAACATAACATTAACTAATACCACATTTTTTCCAGAAAGAAGGTAAGTGCTACTAACATCTTTTATTTCAGAATTTCTGGGCCCATTTGGAAGCAAAATTGCACTCAACTTTTCTTCTAGGACAGCATGAAGAAGTCCATTTTCGGGGGCAAATGTGCTTTTCGGCAGTTCAATGACCCTCGCTCTGTTTGAGAAACCACTTTAAGTGCACTTTACAGACTAGCTCATTTTCGGGAGCTAACATTTCCACTTCGATAAAAGATGATATTACTAACCGTTACTAATTCCAGGAAGGATGATGAAGTAGCTGATCTCATGGACCAGTTAAGATAGATATGAAGAAGAGAACTCTATTCATCTCAAGCTCTTTCTGCAGATGGTAAGTTGCAGTTGACTGTAGCTTTGTGTGTGTACATAACAGCATGCATGCTTTGGTTTTTTCAGGTCGTCTTTTTAGTGAGATCATCAACACAAGGCTATGGAAAATCAGGTAAAAAATAACAAAAGCATAAAGATATTTGTAACCATTTTACCTGCTAATAGAAAATTCAGATTTCAAACAGTTGAATACCTTTAAGGGGTAAATTATGCAACAAGATAATTAACAAATCATTTAAAGGCAGTTTTTCAGAATAAGTTGACGGAGTATTGGTCTCATTTTAATAAATAATTCAAGCATTTTGGGGGGCATTAAGCCACAAGAGAAAATTCAGTGACTAAGTTATCAACAGTTAGCTTTAAAAAAAAAAAACAAATTATATACTTAGTCAATCACGTGCAAAAAGTTCAAGTACACTTGGCATGCTGTAGAGGGAAATCTCTTATGAAACCTTTGCATAGTTTTAATCTTACTAGGCCCTTTGCAACTAGAGAGAAAATGGTTAACTTGAAATACAACAATACAGCTGCTTACTACCCAGAATAAACCAGCCTACAGCCCTTAAAACACCATGTCCCTTCTTGGATCAACTGCAACTATACGAAGTCCATCAAGCACCACCTAGTCCTTCACTTCAACCCCTGTGGAAGGCAACAAGATTTAGCTGAAGAGGCAAGAACTAGTATAATAAGTCCTTCCGTCTCCCCTTTAGAAGACCAATAAGACTTAAGACTAGGAGGGGAACTGGAACCTTTATCCCTCCTTAGAGCTTCTATGGAAGGCAAAAACACTTAAAGCTACAAGGCAAGAACTGCAAATGTTAGACCTCTACTTCAGCTCCAATGCAGAATAACAAGACTTGGACGCTAGACATGGAATCTTAAATCTTTCGTTTCAGCTCCTTCCGAAGACATCAACAGTTAAAGCTACCAGATAAGAAATGGAATGTTTTAGTCCTCTACTTCATTTTCACTGAAGACAACAAGACCTCAAGCGAAGCAGCAAGAAATGAAATAGTTAGTCCTTCAATTCAGCTCCTAAAAAAGACAACATTACTTCAGCTCTTATAGAACACAGCTACACTTGAAGCTATTAGGCAAGAAATGGAATACTTCAGCTTCTATAGAAAAAGAAAACAAGACTTGAGGCAAAGAGGCAAGAACTGGAATGTTCAGAAATTCACTTTAGATCTTATAGAAGAAGACTCTAGAAGTTACAAGAAAAGAGTGCCCTGTTTACTCCTTTACTTCACCTCATAAATGGGAGGGAACAGATTTGAAGCTAAGAGGCAAAGCCTGGAATATTTAGTCCTTTACTACAACTCTTTTGGTAGACAGACAAGACTTGAAGATAAGAAGCAAGAACTGGATAATGTAGTCCTTAACTTCAGTTCCTTGAGAAGACGAGCAGACAAGACTTGAAGCTAAGAGGGAAAAGCTGGAATGTCCAGTGGTTTCAATTGGCTCCTACAAAAAAGAATGCTGCCAAAGTATTACAAGGAAAATCTATGGACCCCAATTGTGTTGTACCTCTACTTGTTATATCCCTACCTGAAATTCTTTCTCTAACAAGGTTGCTAGGGTCTGTAGTTGTCTTCTTTAATGACCGCTATCTTACTGAAATAGACTCTATCCTATTGTTCTATCAATATTGATTTCATCTCTGTCATTTCTCTCTTTATTACAGCCAACTAAATCTTTTCCAGTATGGAATACTATTCCATTGTTTAAAAGCTTTCTTTTACATTCTTATATGTGCAGCTCGCTTTCAAGGGGGCAACTGCTAACAGAAATTATTGCAGACTGATAACCCTCTCACTGCCAAGGTTTCGTGGAATAATACTCTTCACTGTCTGCCAGTTTTTATGATGTTAGCTTGGAGAATTTGGTTTTGGATCAACTAATAATTCCCTGGTTGATATGTTTCTTTATTCCTCATCACCTGTGTGCTTGATATTGTGTTGATAATGTAAGGAAAATTCTGTCCTGGTCACTCATCAGAATTAAAAAGAGATAAATTAGCTTCTAGATTTAGTAGAGTGAGCTGTACAAAACCACCTTACACAATGTACATGTACCTCCCCAGCACTTTCTTCAAAGTGCTTACATGTTTTATCGCTATGTGCCAAAGATCTGCAATTCAAATTTGCACACATAGCAATGAAGATCTGCATCAGGTTTCGTAGTGAGTCATCACAAAAGCTCCAACAAAGTTTTCGGCAATCATTCTAAGTGATTGACCTTGTAACGGTTCTTAAACCAGCTACTACATATCCCAACATAATTATTCTCTCTATAAGCGCTAATTACAAAGTACTGACATGTAGTTCCACACATAGCCATGCTGATTTTTACCGTAGGAATCAAGCCGTCTTTTCCAGGAAACAATCTTTCAAGTCTTACCATCGGCCACTTTCCTCTTGACACCTTGTCTTCAGAAATCAGCATTACATCTCCAATCTTGAGGGCTGGTTGTTCATTCACCCACTTCTTCCTGACGGATAACTGATGCAAGTACTCTTCCCGCCACCATTGCCAAAAATGGTTAATAAGCTTCTGCTGGTACAAATATTGCTGCCTCGTTGTGCTTTTGTTTGCTGAAATTTCGTCTACGAAGTCCGGTAAGCTAAACAGGGATCTTCCAATAGCAAGATGAGCTGGTGTTATAAGCGTTAGATCTCTTATGTCGTCACTTACTGTGGTGAGCGGTCTCGAGTTAATAACGGCTTCAATCCTGGCAAGGATGGTGGCCAACTCTTGATAGGACAACAGCGCTTTGCCCAAGATTTTGCGAAGAGGTTCCTTCACTGAATGCACCAGCCTTTCCCACCAGCCACCATGCCAAGGGGAGCGCTCGACAACGAACTTCCACTTGATTCCCTTGGAGGTCAATTTGGCCTGGAGCTCTTCCTGATCTATCCTGTCCCACAATCCTTTTTTGACAGATGACCCTTGTGTGAACAACTGTTGGATCTCACGGTCAGCGCATTTGAACGTCTTCGCATTGTCAGACCAGATGGTTCTATAGAGCCCTCGTCTACTGATCATGCGAAGAAATGCCTGAAAGAACTCTTTAGTGGACAAGTCATCCGTAAGCTCTAGATGGGTCATGCGGGAGGAGGCACAAGTGAAGATGCATATGTAAGCCTTTTCTGGGGAGGCACTCCCTCGTACGAACAATGGCCCTGCAAAGTCTACACCAACGTGAGTGAAGGCTGGAGACGATGACACCCTCTCTGATGGCAGTGGCGCCATTTTCTGTGAACATGGACCAACTCGTTGACGTCGACAAACAAGGCACTTTTCCAGGATTCTTTTAACTTCACAACGTCCCTTGGTGAGCCAGATCTCTTGTCGTAGAACCGAAAGAGTGCCCTCAGGTCTAGCATGAAGTAACTCCTTGTGCACACTTTGTATGATTTTCTGAACTACCACATGCCTATGTGGTAAGATTATTGGATGTTCGGTACCCTCTGACAAGTCTGAGTGCTGTAATCTACCTCCTACCCACAGCAAGCGATCTCTCTTGTCGTAATAAGGGTCCAATTTTAATATAGCACTGGTGTTTGGTAAAGGAAGGTCCTCCTCCAGCCTTTCATACTCTGCTTGGTACACCTCTTGTTGTATCTCCCGGTACCACCTCGGCATCTTGCAGCTCCTCGGCTGACAGCTCTTTGGAACCTGCACTTATTCCTGACTTAAAAGCTCGAACACCTCGAAGCATGACGAGCTTTGCTCAAGAAAAAAATTCTCAGCAGGCATCGTAAACTGATGCCAAGGTTTGGGGAAGAAGGCGTTGGGTGGATGTCATCACATTAATTACACCACAATGTAATTACACAGATTAGCGCCCACGAATCCACGAGAGATACGCGATTGCGTGCGAGTTAACGCGGGGTCATCTGTTGGCAATGAAAATGAAAATCATGAAATGAAATGAAGTTTGCTGTGCGCGTAATGGTCATAAAATACTGCGTTTTCTCTGTTTCTGCCTGTTTCCTTATAACGACGTTTTTAATCGCGTAGTCTTTCAAAGATCCTTCCTTTTCACAGAAGAGGCAATACCTGCGAGGCGCCGTATTCGAAAAAGCCTCTCTTTCGATTATTTAGGCATGATTCTTTCGCTTGGTTTGCCATAAAACAGTAACAAAAAATATCGCAATTTTCATGTGCCGTGCGACCTGAAGAACAACCGTATCGAATTTCCAGTATTGCGTCACTTGGTGGATCGATCAGTGTTCACGCTTTGCGATCGTAGTACACGATGTTATTGTTTTGGTACAAAACCTGTGGCGATCGCACGACTTGGCCTCGTATCCTGGTTAAATTCTTACCAATATTATAATTTTAAACCTCGACGAGATTTTTGATGTCGAAATCTCGAAAAGCATCATGTTTACGATTTCGAAACCATTCGAAATGAAGTCATAAAGGCAGTCGGATTTTCGACGTGCGGCTCTCCACCGGCTAACTTAACCACGCAGAGTCTTTGCAGGATTACAGGTGCCACACTTGACCCTTGCAAGCATTGGTATCTACTTTTGAAAGAGGTATGTGACGTTCCTTTGCGTAAATATTTCATACGCGATGTATTTAAGATATTTCCCGACGAAATCCAAAGTGTGGCGACGCCGGAACTTCAGCCGGCCAAATCATCGTTCGGAGTAGTGGGGTTAGCCAGGATTCCCCACCTCGTTCACGTTGTGTTCACGTTCGATCTAAAAGCTGGTCTATCTTCTTCGTAATAAAACAATCCCCGACGAACTTATTAAATCTGCGGGATTTATGACTATCGTAAATCTGGTGAACTCCGCCACACTAGACTTTGAGCCCGAAGGCGCGAAAAATTTATCTTTTGGCGCCAAACTCAGTCACGACTCCGAAGAGCTCGCTTCCTAACTTACCGAAAGATCAGCTAGAGTAAATTCCCTTGGAGTGGAACTGAAGAAGCTTCGGACACGGATTTCTCATCTCGAATCAGCACGAAGTCAATTTTACAGACCCCTTTTTTCCACCTCAATCTTCGTACCTTGTCGTGGTGAGGTGGCTTCAGTGCCTCAATGGCCAATTGCAATACAATTCCTTTAAAGAATTCAGCTTCAGTTGGTGGGCTGTATTTTCTGCGAGGTAGAGGCCAGACTAACACGGACTTTGTCATGGTAGTTATTGTTATGATTATTATAATTATCATTATTATTAATGATTTTGTTATTGTTATCATTATCTTTATGATTGTGATTGAATCATTTTCAAAATGAAATAGGCTGCTCAATGAGGATGGCATGCTGAGGCAAGTAGATTTTCATTTATTTACCCCCCCCCCCTCCCCCCAAGTAGAAATTCAAGTGTTTCTGATAGTTTTTCTCTTCAACAGATTGTTAGAATGCAGAAGATTTTCTAAGACACATTGTTCAGAGGGCTTGTCTTAAGTAGTTGTTTTCTGATTCAAAACCACTTGCCTAGTTCTGTTTCTCTTGGGTAGTTAGTCCATGGACTGTTGTTATCTGATGGCAGAAGTAACAGGTGGATCTGTTTCTCTTGGGTAGTCAGTCCATTATGGGCTGTTGTTATCTGATGGCAGAACCACCAATCTGTTCTGTTTCTCTTGGGTAGTCAGTCTATGGACTGTTGTTATCTGATGGCAGAACCAGTCCCTATGTTTTTCAGCTCTATGCTGTCAGTCTTTTATGGACAGTTATTTTTATCTGATGGCAGTTTTAGCTTGCTCTTTTTGTTTTGAAAAATGTGTTGCTTATGCTGTTTGTCACGTATCATCTGTTATTAGTCAGAGGCAGTTTGGTCAATCAATGCTATCATTGTCCTCATTATTATTATTGTTAATTCAGCTGCTACTCTTCTCTCTTTGACACAGGGCCCACTACAGACAGCACTAACTTAATGAAGTCCCAAAACCTTTCACAATGAGCCAACTCAAGAATTGCAGTCCTGAACAGTTTTTGGGGTTTTCCTGTCTTTTCTTGAGATTAATTTGTCTCAGTTTCAATTACTTGGATACTCATTCAGCTAGAATAACAATAACACCATTTTGTTCGTAGATAAACATTGAAATAATCATGATAGTAATATAAATGATAATAATAATGATTTGTTATTGTTATCATCATCATTATCTTTATGATTGTGATCATCATTTTCAAATTGAAGTAGACTGCTCAGTGAGGATGGCATGCTGAGGCAAGTAGATTTTCATTTATTTACCCCCCCCCCCTCCCCCCAAATAGAAATTCAAGTGTTTCTGATAGTTTGTCTCTTCAATAGATTGTTAGAATGCAGAAGATTTTCTAAGACACATTGTACAGAGGGCTAATGTCTTAAATAGTTGTTTTCTGATTCAAAACCACCTGCCTGGTTCTGTTTCTCTTGGGTAGTTAGTCCATGGACTGTTGTTATCTGATGGCAGGACTAACAGGTGGATCTGTTTCTCTTGGGTAGTCAGTCCATTATGGGCTGTTGTTATCTGATGGCAGAACCACCAATCTGTTCTGTTTCTCTTGGGTAGTCAGTCTATGGACTGTTGTTATCTGATGGCAGAACCAGTCCCTATGTTTTTCAGCTCTATGCTGTCAGTCTTTTATGGACAGTTGTTTTTATCTGACGGCAGTTTTAGCTTGCTCTTTTTGTTTTGAAAAGTGTGTTGCTTATGCCATTTGTCACGTATCATCTGTTATTAGTCATAGGGTGACTTTGGTCAATCAATGCTATCATTTTCCTTAGTATTATTATTATTAATTCAGCTGCTACTCTTCTCTCTTTGACACAGGGCCCACTACAGACAGCACAAGCTTAATGAAGTCCCAAAACCTTTCACAACGAGCCAACTCAAGAATTGCAGTCCTGAACAGTTTTTGGGGTTTTCCTATCTTTTCTTGAGATTAATTTGCCCCAGTTTCAATCACTTGGATACTCATTCAGCTAGACTAACAATAACACCATTTTGTTTGTAGATAAACATTGAAATAATCATAATAGTAATATAAATGATAATAATAATGATTAGATTAATGGGAATAATCATAGGAATTATAACCATCAGGATAATGAACATTATTTCTATAACTATTGTAAATATTTTTATCATTGTTATTATTATTATTATTATTATCATTATTATTGTTATCAATGTTATTATTATTTCCATCATGAATTATTAGAGATGCTTGGGAAAAAATGATCTATAGTTCCCTCCAACTCATTATTCTTTCAGTTAAGTGAATTAAGACTTTTGTGAACAGTTACTGCTTTATTCTGTCATTCCAGATGACCATAGAAATGGTGAAAGTCCACAGACATTATCCCTCTAAGAGTTTCTCCAGGTGTTTTTTTTCCCTCTGAATTTGGTTACAACAGAATGAAGGGCATCAGAGTATAGTGCGCCCAGCTAGACATGAATTGCATTAACGTTACAGGGTCATTTTGCTGTATTCAGGGTTTAATCTTAACCTTCTACAGACAAGTTTGTTCCTCTAAATGCAAAACACATTTTATCGTTTTTTAAAACAAACTTACAAAAACTGCCAAGAAACAGCTACTCAATGTATGGAAACATGACGAACAAGTCAACTAGACTGTGTACTACACATCATTGAAATCAAAGTATCACTTTAGGAACATAAAATCGCAAGGTCAGTTTCCCATTTTTAGTGCCTGAGAAAAGATCAGGCCACCAGATTACTTCAAATTCTCTGGTTGCTCGTCCCTCTCAATTTCCAACAACCATTTTAGTTTACTGGGTGAGAATCGTGCTTGATTTCTTGCCCCATGCTCTCTCCTTGGCTGCCTGTAAAGCTTGCTGAGAGTTTAACAGCTACTACTTGCAGTAACCTCCATATTCCCCCGATAGCTTTTCTTTAACTCTAATGGTACAGAACTTTGATGACTCAGACCAGAAATAACATCATTCACTCTACCATCCCTGTAATAAAAAAACTTTGGATTTTTCTCTCCATACAGGGGGCCGCAAATGCATTTTTTCCCTCGCACGCTTATAAAAGCATTCGGCATGCTTGCCAACAAAGGAACAAAGAAAGAACAATGGTAATTCCCTTGTGAACCGGTACACCAGGACAGAACCCAACAAAGCTTGGATGTATGTTTCAGGAACTTAGTATCTTTCAACTCGACACCCTTTGCCTGAAACCAAAATAATAATTACGAAAGTTAAGAGATTATTTACTTCTGGAGTGAAATGTACTAAATGATTTGCCCTTTCAAACATAAACCTGAGTTATCAGGTTTTGTTAATCACAATTTTACACGCCAGGTTATTAGTATTCCTTGGGGACCTTCCTATATTATCACAAATATCTAAGACAAGAGGTCTTTTAGCTAGGTAATCTATGTTAAAAATCGCGCTGTACAGCACTTAGAATTATTTTCCTCACTCATTATTTTTCTCACACTGCAACTTCGCGCACTACGCAATTATTACTACGCAGTCATATCTGGTGTCCATTAGGGAGAAGAGCTTGTTACTATTTTTGTTTTAGAGGTGAATTGCGATTTCTTGTAGTCCCCTATTTCGTCGAAGAAAAGCTCGAACAAATACTGAAAGTAATGAGTAAGTCACTATGAACAACTAGTGCAAAGTGACAGCACTATCGAGCCAAACTGAGAAGTGTTCTTTATTGATTTTTAACATGAAGCACCAATTCTTACTATTTTTAATTTCTGCGTTTTAATAGACTTTGACATGTTCTTGAGAAGATATTAAATCGATTAGCGCTGTTGTTCCCTTCTAAATTATTTTGGTGGAAGCGCCTCAGAAGACGCTGGTTTAACTAAAACCATGTTGGCCGACGTTGCATTTTGACTGCACAACCCGCAATTAAATTTAATTTTAACAGCTATTCGAGTGTGTGAAGAACGGAAAAGAGCAAAATTACATACCATCGGCCTTTGGATGCACGGACGAATTAAAACTTTCTACAATGCCACTTATCCATTGCTTGTAACTGATAGACCTTGTCCTTACTCTTGCGGGAGGCCGTACGATCTGTTGTCCATTGTAGAACTTGGCAAACTTATCGCACTCTGCCTCGAGCGCGACAATGTGATCTTTCGAATCTCTATCTCATTCGCGGAGTTGTTGTGTTGAACATGGACGAATAATACATCGCAGCGTGTCTTGTAGATAGCTAGAGATGCCATGTTTAGGATAAGCGCTGAATATGGACGAGCGTTAAAGCCGCCACTGAAAAAGCACAATCGACCGTTTTTCATTGTATGGAGGTCTTTCACACAGCTGTCAGAATTAAAGAGAGGAAGAACGTCGATCTTGCTCACCTAAGTAGCGAAGTACACCACGAGCGGCGACGATGATCAAACACCTGGAAGATCATCGTGGTGTCCCTCTACTCTTTGTATCATAACCAAGAGCGAGCCCCTTCGACTTGTCACTAAGTTTTACGGTTTATAAAACAAAGGCCCCGCTCTACACAAAGCCTTAAAGAATGAAACACTAGAAAAGCTTACTTGGCTTGGAATCATGAAAATTTCCTTTCTTAAAAATCGAAGATTTTCATGGTTTCCGTAACCTCGTATTTTTCCAAATTTCCTCTTTTGCATGTTATGCTGTTTTGCATTTTCTTCAACGTATAATTTAGTTCAGCGTCGATCATTTATCATCCTTAGAAGAAAATATTCTGATCTTTACGTTTAACTATAAAATTGCTTTGGCTTACATTGTGCGCATAAAAGGAGCGTTAAAGTAAACATGAATTGATTCCACGCGAGGGTTTTACCTGGAAAAATGCCTGCACACGAGTGACACCGACATTACCGCGTGTCCCTTTCTGGAAAACATTCGTGTTATGACAAGAAAGGTCAGCTTAAGGGTTTTGGGTTACCCAAACTATGCAATTTTGGCACCGAGAAGTGCCAAAAAGTAATTACAGAAACTTCATCCGCAACACCTTGAACGTGCTGTGGGCGCGAACTGAGATCTTCTCTTACAGTTAATAATTGCCAGGCGGAACTCAGATCCGGCTTAGCCTAATTTGCATAAATTTTTTTGGTGGGCAAAGCTCGTCATGCAAGTGCTGTTACCCGGATTAGCGTCAGCCACTGCTCATATCGAGATGGATCAATTACTGGTTCCATAGTAATAAACGCGCACGTTGTTGTCACCCTTTGTTTTCTTTCTTTCTCCACAGACTCGGTCAATTCGTTTGGCGACTCTCGTTGTTCAGGCAGGCATTGAGAAGATAACCAGCACGGTCCACTCCACCACAACTTGCTATCAGCTAAGACCTTTACGGACACTCCACGTGTAAGTAAGTCAGCAGGATTGTCCTCCCGTGAACAATGTTTCCAATTGTGTGGGTCCCATGTGGACTGAATCTCAGCAACGCGGTTTGCTACAAATGTCTTCCACTGGCTACTTGAACTTCTGATCTACTGAAGAGTTACCATGCTGTCAGTCCAGCACACTACCTGCTCTACTTTTGAAAGTTAACGTTAGGGATTCTACAACAAACTTCAGCAATCTTGCGTTAACACCAGCTGCAAGTAACTCTAATCTCAGTAACGATACAGCCTTTGCGGGAGCCACCCTTGATTTGGACATGACAAGATGTGTTGACGCATGGCCGGTTTCATCCAAGCACTTGATATAGACTGCCGCACCGTATGCCATAGGTGAAGCATCACCGAAGCCATGGAGCTCTATTCTAGAACTTCATCCAATGTTTTCCATGAAATAGCGGGGAATGGTGATACAACTTACTGTGAAAGTTCTGATTTCCACGACCTCCACTGCTTAGCAATATCCTCATCTGACTGGTCCTCCCACTGTAAACCCTTCTGCCATAGTTCTTGGAACAAAATTTTCGCTCTGATTGTAAATGGTGTGATTAGTCCCATAGGGTCAAAAACCCTCGACGCAATGGTCAACAGACTTCTCTTCGTTTCCGGGTCACGAACGGCCAGCGTACTTGGTGGCACATTAAAGAGGAAGCAGTCAGTTAGTGTATTCCAGCATATTCCCAGTGCCTTGAGTGGTTCCCTTGCATTGAAATCAACAGTACTGGACTCTGCCTGATCTTGCTCTGCAATGTGGCTAAGGACCTTCTTCGAATTACCGGCCCACTTTTTCAGATTAAATCCACCTCGTTCCATCATAGCACTTAAGGACTGCTGTAACTTCACTGTATCTTCAACATTATCAGCACCACTAAGGCAGTCATCCACGTACATGTTCGAGAGGACTTCCCTTGATGCATCAGGGAACTCTTCACTGCATTTCTCTGCATGGCTTTGAAGTGGGGCAATGGCCAGGAATGGACTACAATTAACACCAAATGCCGAACTTTGCAGTTTGTACACTCTCGGTGGTTTATCACTTTGTAGATCCCTCCAAAGATATCGTAGAGCGTCTTGGTCTCGTTCGTCAACCTTGATCTAGAGTACATCTTTTTAACATCAGCCATAAGTGCAATCCTACGTGCTCAGAATCGAAGTATTACTGATACCAGGTTAGGTTGAAGTGCTGGCCCTGACAGAATACAGTCATTGAGAGATACCTCATGCTCGTCATATGCTGAAGCATCAAAAACAACACGGCATTTTGTGGTTTTCTTGTCCTCTCTAAAGACTGTGTGATGAGGTAAATACCTGACCTTCTCGTTATCATCAACAGCTTCCTTTACCTCTACATCAAGTCCCTTATCTACGTATTGGTTGATGGTATCCTTGTAAGCATTGGCTTTCGCTGGGTTTCTTCTAAGTTGTCTTTCGACACTCTCAAGTCTCTTGGCTGCCTGGAGGTAGTTTGACTTTAATGGCAGAGCATCGCTTTTCCATAACAGCGGTACTTTATAACGCTCACTATCAAACTTCAGTCCCTCGTTGAGCTGTCTAACAGACTCTTCTTCCTCTAAGGACATGGGTGTATTCCTTTTATCTACAATTCCAATAGATTCCAGCTCCCAAAACTGCTTAAGAATGTCTGTAACTGGATCAATGCACACGGTAGACAGCACGGATTGTGTTCTTGGAAGGAAGACCCTGAATGGGTCCTCCTACAGTCCATCCAAGTGTTGACTCTACTGCTGTGGGAGCATGAGTGGTTTCCCCTTTCTTGCATTTACCACTCATAAATGAAAAGTAAAAGTCTGCCCCTATCAAAATATCGACGTTAACTGGTCCACGAGGGTACGAGTCGGCAAGTATCAAGTTCCGCAGGTGGGGAACAGTTCCTTCAAGGGCAAATGATTCGGCAACCTTCCTGGTGATATAAGACCTCTGGCTTCCTGAGTCAAACAAAACCCTTACAGCTGCTCTCTGGAAATCGTCTGAAACCAGCATGGCTGTCCCAGTCTGTAATAAGGTTTGTTGCATCTTGGAGTTGTATGAAGCCACGAATCCACTTAACGTTGTATGTCCCTTTTCTTCCATGGCAGGATCCCAGTCACCATGAAGTATATTGTGATGACGCCGGCCACATCCTTCAACTTTGCACTTGGGTTGGCGGCAGACTGAAGAATAGTGGAAAGTATTTGCAGGCTTTAAACAGTTAAAACACTGCCGGCTCTCCCTTACTAACTGCCAACGTTTGTCAACTGACTTTCGCTCAAGCTCTGGACATTTAAAGATTTCATGTCCCTGCTCCTTACACACATGGCAAGCTGCATAACTTCTCCGATTTGTCTCACTTGCTAGTAGAGCGGCTGCTGAAAACACTTTCTCCCGGGTGTTCCTTGCCCCAGCTCCATCCTTGTCTCGTCCCCACTTCCTCTAGCTGTCCCACCATTCTCACCAATCATATTAGCATTCCTTTTTCCGGCCTCCTTGGAAATTATTTGTTTATTCAGGAACTTGAAGAAAAGTTCAAGATCAACACTTTCTTCGTTGGTGTCAGTTCTAATTCCCATTTCTCGGATAACTCAGGTGGACGTTTGGTTTCCAATATTGGAAAAAGGATACAAGAATGGGTCATTGGCTTTCGCCTAGGGCCTCCAGTGCTCTAATCCGATTCTTTAGAGTATCATGGAGATCTCACAAAAACTCTACCCCTTCGTTTGACCTTGGTAGCTGGACAATTGACTTGACTAGAGATAAAATAATTATTCTTTTCCTACCAAAGCGATGTTTCAGAGCATCAACAGCATACTGATAATTAGCACTAGAGACTTCAAATCCTTCGATTGTATGATAAGCAATCCCTTCAAGCACTGAACGTAGGTAGGTGAACTTTTGAACAGCTGGCACATTGTCATTATCATGAATAGCAACCTCGAATTGGTCCCAAAAGTTTTCAAATTTTAAAATCATCTCCATCGAACTTGGGTAACTCAAGTTTTGGTAATTTTAAATGTGACTGTGTGCCCCGCTGAACCCGAAGCAATTTGTTCGTCTACCTTGGAAACTGCCTGAATAGATATATACTCTTGACCTATGTCTAAAGCATTATCAATCACTCGTTGATAGTCAATCCACCTTTGAGCTTCTTCAGCTACTTCATCATCAGAAAGAAGAGCAATAATTTCCTCTCTTACCTCACTGCAACTCTCCATGTAACCATTCAACTTTTGAACACGATTTTCCATTCTATGACGTTGTTGCTGGGGCTTTTGCTGGTCTCGAGTATTACTCGTATCACAGCATTAACGTCCATCTTGAGGATCATTTCTTTCGTTCTTAACAACTGAAAATTACTTAACTGATGATTAGGAGACTGTGAGGACAAAAGTTCACCAGTTGATGCTGCAGGCACGTTGTCAGCTGGCAAGGCCTGTTTAGAGCCTATATGAGTCGATCCCTTACTTTTGTTTTGCAAAGATGGAAGATTAGATTCTTGTTGTTTTATAGCAACAATAAGTCGAGCCATGAGAGCTAATTTCTTTCCTTTAGCCGGTAATCCTCTCCTTTGTAACTCGGCTTTGACTTGGGAAAGACATTTCACTCACAATTTCCTCCGCTGACGATGCACAGTTGTCTGCCATATTCAATCCTGTAATCGTTTATCTCGATGTTTACTTTTCTGCTTAGTGTCTTGCTTCCCCAAAGGTTTCTCAGATCCGGCTCCGAAGGACCATAATGTTTTGTTCAGACTACTAAATAACTTCAACTTTCGACAACGGTTTAAATCACTCCTTTTAATCCAACGAAAAGACTGCTAACTTCAAGCGAAAAGCCCATGTTCCTATATCCCATAATACTAACACAACAAAAATGTCCTTAGTAGGGTGGTCTCATCACAAGTCCAGTCTTACTGGGGGGGGGGGGGCGTGATATCCTCCCACTGCGGGTCTGGGCCCGAACAACCACCAAAAAAAGAAATATAAAAGATTTCAAGGCCTGATTAACAGCTTTACAATAGATCAGCCAATTTCATACAAGACATGCTTTGCTGTAACGACAAAGGACAGACTTAAGATCAACAGAGGTGGGTATCACTTAAAACTTTAGTGGGATTCAAACCCATAACAGCTGCAAAAATAAACACAAAAACAAAAAAAGTTAAAGATCTTTTGGTCTCAGTGGGATTCAAACCCATTCAAGTAAGTGCTAAAAGCCTTTAGGCAAGACAGTGCACTAGTGCAACTGTAACTATGTCAGAACTAAATTAATGCTGCTGATGAAGACAGTCAACAGCCCAGACACATATCATGAAGGGATCAATCATCACAACATCCCAAAGTCAGCCAGAAGGAAACTACACTGGACAAGCAGATTTAAGGTGGGGAGATGACTATAGCATTACAACAACCTCGTATTTGAACACACAGCCTCTCAGGACAAAGTTCCCTTGTGCATAACAAGGAGTATTGAAGATCCCAGTCAAGTTTCCATTTGTGCTCCAATAAAAGTATTCCTAAGGAATTCCTTACAACTTTCAGTTTTCATATTCACAACATTCTTAAAGTTTTCAGAGTGACTTTTACTCCTAAAAAGACCATTCCTTGCTTATCCTGTGTGACAAATTGACATGCTCTATTTAGTGTGTAAAGGAAACCTTAGAAACTACCCTAATCATGAAATTCTCTATAATGCTCTCTCTCCCATTGCCAATGTTCAAACAATTTCTTGCAATCAAAATATAACAGTACTACAGTTTATATCACTAACTCTATATATTCATTAATCAATTTTCAGCTCCCATTGACTACTGGCCATAACATGCGGTTCCTGACTCAATCCTCACAAACTGGTCCACTTCCAGTTCCAACTGTCCACTCCACTCCACTCCACTCCACCCCAGTCCAGTCTGATCTAGCCCGTTCCAGTCACCTTTCCTTTTCCCACTGCTTCCCAGCTAACACATAACAAGTCAAGGCTGACTCCTTCCAGATTGATTCTGATGGAGAAAATACAAAGATTTGGGGAATTGGACTGTTTGGGAAGATGAGACCACAAATCGAGTCTCTCTTCACTTCTTTCCAATGTCTGCTACATCTTGTTACATGCATTTACTCTGATGATCATCTGGGAATGAGTCAGTAAGAAGACACTGATGGAAGACAAACACAACAGGTCAGAGAATTCCTTGTGGGCTGGACGAGAGGGACTATAATATAAAGCACTGGTTGAACCTCATTTTAAATTTTAGACAGAAGTCTGGAAATTTGTCATTCGGCTTAATTTAATGTAGTCAGCTAAGTTAGTTGGGTCCCCTGGGGTTGGCTGGGCCTCCCTTTCTTCTTCCCTTAATTTTAATAGGGTTCCTTTTCAGGTACTTTCGGCTTAGGTTAGGTTTCGGCTTAACATTCTTCTTTACACAATTTCGGCCTTGATTCTACATCACGACTGGATGAACTGTGCACATATCCTCCAGGACTACAATGGCTCTTCAACCATGGACATCAACATCCACTCTTCCACGCTGGAGCTCCCTGCTTAGTAGCGCCTCAAATACAAATTTTATAATGTTTCGCCCGATAGCAGCAATTCCATAGACTGCAATCTAGTGAAGCATTTTCAACCAAATTATATTGTAAAAATTATTGCGGCAACCCATTTTGGCCAAAGGTTCAACCAGACATCGATTTAGTTACTATTATATTTAACTGGATAAATTAGGCCATTCAACTGGGAAGTGTGCTCATTTGCCACTTCTATCATGTTTAGTGGTTTAACTCCAGTTGAAGCCGCTTGTCAAGGCTTCATTTAGTGGGAAAAAGGGAACTGCACACACCAGCTTAGGTCACAGAGAAAATAAACTAGGCTAAGTGTATGCTGTATTTTGACAGCATAATAGCTGTCTGTCCAAATTGCGGGCCAATTAATGTCGAAAATACAACACATCAACCATCATCATGGAGCAGAAAAGGAATCACAATGGAGAGGAGAAAAGATAATATAGTTTAAAAAAATGGCCCAGTATTAATATTTGCTTTTCAATCATACATTAAGCCAATTGTTTGACAAGTCAGCTTACAGGCTGTCACCAAATTTTGCAAAATCAACGCCTCACTCAACATCCCAGCCTCGTGTGTACAGCAACCAACCCACAGAAAGGTAGGGCAAGGTCTGCCAGATGTCAGCAGCTGCGTGGGTTTTATTTTATTCCGAGTTCAGCTTTTAGCTTCAAATTCACTTCGGCTATCACTCCGACCTTCGATTTCAACACCTATTGGCATCCAATTTACTGTATATAGGCTTGGTAACGACCTTGAATCGTTACCTAGCTACCATCTGGGACACCATTAATGCTCTAATCGGGATGTCAACATTTACTGACACCAGAACACTTGAGGTTTCCACAGATGCTAAATTTTTCATATAGGAAAGTGCATCCTACCCTAGACGATTAACTAATAAAACGATTCATGTAACATTTTCAAAAATAAAAATCGCAAAACTCTGTGTTTTTGTGTCTTACTCTGAAATAAATGGGCTACAAAGTGCAATCAACATAACATAAACTAATACCACATTTTTTTTCCAGAAAGAAGGTAGGTGCTACTAACATCTTTTATTTCAGGATTTCTGGGCCCATTTGGAGGCAAAATTGCACTCAACTTTTCCTCTAGGGCAGCATGAAGAAGCCCATTTTCGGGGGCAAATGTGCTTTTTGGCAGTTCAATGACCCTCGCTCTGTTTGAGAAACCACTTTAAGTGCACTTTACAGTCTAGCTCATTTTCGGGAGCTAACATTTCCACTTCGAGAAAAGATGATATTACTAACCGCTTCTAATTCCAGGAAGGATGATGCTCCAGCTGATCTCATGGACCAGTTACGATAGATATGAAGAAGAGAACTCTATTCATCTCAAGCTCTTTCTGCAGATGGTAAGTTGCAGTTGACTGTAGCTTTGTGTGTGTACATAACAGCATGTATGCTTTATTTTTTTCAGGTCGTCTTTTTAGGGAGATCATCAACACAAGGGTATGGAAAATAAGGTAAAATATAACAAAAGCATAAAGATATTTGTAACCATTTTACCTGCTGATAGAAAATTCAGATTTCAAACAGTTGAATATCTTTAAGGGGTAAATTATGCAACAAGATAATTAACAAAGCATTTAAAGGCAGTTTTTCAGAATAAGTTGACAGAGTATTGGTCTCATTTTAAAAAATTATTCAAGCTTTTTGGGGGGGCATTAAGCCACTAGAGAAAATACAGTGACTAAATTATCAACGGTTAGCTTTAAAAAAAAACAAATTATATAATTAGTCAATCACGTGCAAAAAGTTCAAGTACACTTGGCATGCTGTAGAAGGAAATCTCTTATTAAACCTTTGCATAGTTTTAATCTTACTAGGCCCTTTGCAACTAGAGAGAAAATGGTTAACTTGAAATACAACAATACAGCTGCTTACTACCCAGAAGAAACCAGCCTACAGCCCTTAAAACACCATGTCCCTTCTCTGGATCAACTGCAACTATACGAAGTCCATCAAGCACCACCTATTCCTTCACTTCAACCCCTGTGGAAGGCAACAAAATTAAGCCCAAGAGGCAAGAACTGGTATAATAAATTATGTCCTTCCGTCTCCCCTTTAGAAGATCAACAAGACTTAAGACTAGGAGGGGAACTGGAACCTTCATCCCTCCTTACAGCTTCTATTGAAGACTAAAACACTTAGAGCTACGAGGCAAGAACTGCAAATGTTAGACCTCTACATCAGCTCCAATGCAGAATAACAAGACTTGGACACAAGACTTCATTTAGTGGGAAATAGGGAACTGCACACACCAGCTTAGGTGATAGACAATAAACTACTTGTATAATTGTTTGATAGCATAACAGCTGTCAGTTCAAATTCTGGGCAAAAATAGAACACATCAACTAACATCATGGAGCAGATGAGGAGTCACAATGGAGAGGAAACCTCATATTAGTCTTAAGAAATGGCCCAGTTAAAATATTTGCTTTTGGTTCATACAGTAAAGCAATTGTCTTAAAAACTCAGCTTCCAAGCTGTCTTCAAAATGTTGGGGAATAGAATACTCTTCTCTTGACATATTGGATCACAGAGACCTGGTGTGTGCAGCAACCAACCCTCACAAAGGTAGGGCAAGGTCTCCAAGTTGTCACCAGGTGGGTGTGTTTTATTCTATTCCGAGTTCGGCTTTCGGTTTGAAATTCACTATGGCTATCATTCCGTCTTTCGATTTCAACTTCAATTGGCATCAGATTTACTGTCTAAGAGCTTGATAACGACCCTTTCTCATTAACTAGCCAACCTCTTAAACCTGATCTGGGACACCCTGAGTGTTCCAATCGGGGTATTGACATTTACTGACACAGGAACACTTCAGGTTTCTGCAGATGCTTAATTTTTCATTTAGGAAATTTAAAGTGCATTCCACCCTTAGCAAGAATTTAACAAGCAACTGATTGTAATATTTTCAAAAAGTAGAGAAAAACAACCTGTGTGTCTGTCATTCTTCTTCAGAAACCTACCTTCAGACTTTAACTACAAGATTACTAATTTATTTACTTTTCAGGGATTTAATTCTAGCAGCTCCGAGTCCATTTTTTGGAGCAGACCTGAAGATTGATGGTTCCATAACATAACAAAAAATTAATGTGTCACCAAAATATACACATGCAAATTCATACAAAACATTATTAAAAAAAGACTGTCTCTCTGTGTGTCACTTTCTTAGAAAGTCATAGTTACTAACAACTAACCTTTTTCAGGAACAAGGTAAGTGCCATTATTTGAGGCTGACAATTTATTGCATTTTTTTTCAGGACACGATAAGTGTACTAGCCTATTTTGGTTGCACCATCATTCTTTTACAAATACATACATCATTTTACTTGTTATTTATCACTATGTTAACAAACATTTCTTCAAACAGCAAAAAAGGTGAGTGCTACTAATGCCTCCTACATGTACATGCTGATCTCAGTGGATAATCATCGAGTTATTAATCAGTATGTTCTCAAACATTTTTTTTTAATAGCATTAAAGGTGAGTATCAATAATACTTCTTATATCAATCTATAACCCATCATGTTTCTAATCAGTATGTTCTCAAACATTCTTTCAAACAGTGAAAAAGGTGAGTATCAATAATACTTCTTATATCAGTCTATAACCCATCATGTTCCTAATCACTATGTTCTCAAACATTTTTTTAAACAGCAAATAAGGTGAGTATCAATAAATATATCTTATTCACCAAGTGCGAGGGCCATACTGGGAGAATATCAGCCTGAGATCTTGACAGTAGGGACCGAGTGCAGCGAGGTCCGTACAAAAAGCTCGAGGGCCGATATTCTTCCAGTACAGTCCTGAACAAGCTTGTTTAATAGGAGATTTATTATAAGACTGAAGTTCAAAGGGACACAAGTGTGGTATCATTCGGGACCATTCAGGACAGTGCCCGGTCCAATACTTAGAGAATATTGACCAGCAATAGAGCATTTTCATTGGTTGATTTTAGTTATTGGCCCTCTGACTACCCGAGTCGTGTAATAATACTTCTTATATCAGTCTATAACCCATCATGTTCCTAACCAGTATGTTGTCAAACATTTTTTTAACCAGCAAAAACGGTGAGTATCAATAATACTTCTTATATCAGTCTTAATAACCCATCATGTTCCTAATCAGTATGTTCTCAAACATTTTTTTAAACAGCAAAAAAGGTGAGTATTAATAATACTTCTTATATCAGTCTATAACCCATCATGTTCCTAATCACTATGTTCTCAAACATTTTTTTAAACAGCAAATAAGGTGAGTATCAATAAATATATCTTATTAACCAAGTGCGAGGACCATACTGGGAGAATATCAGCCTGAGATATTGACAGTACGGACCGAGTGCAGCGAGGTCCGTACAAAAAAGCCCGAGGGCCGATATTCTTCCAGTACAGTCCTGAGCAGGCTTGGTTAATAGGAGATTTATTATCAGACTGAAGTTCAAAGGGACACAAGTGCGGTATCATTCGGGACCATTCGGGACAGTGCCCGGTCCAATACTTAGAGAATATTGACCGGCAATAGAGCATTTTCATTGGTTGATTTTAGGTATTGGCCCTCTGACTACCCGAGTCGTGTAATAATACTTCTTATATCAGTCTATAACCCATCATGTTCCTGATCAGTATGTTGTCAAACACTTTTTTAAACAGCAAAAAAGGTGAGTATCAATAATACTTCTTATATCAGTCTTAATAACCCATCATGTTCCTAATCAGTATGTTCTCAAACATTTTTTTAAACAGCAAAAAAGGTGAGTATCAATAATACTTCTTATATCAGTCTATAACCCATCATGTTCCTAATCACTATGTTCTCAAACATTTTTTTAAACAGCAAATAAGGTGAGTATCAATAAATATATCTTATTAACCAAGTGCGAGGGCCGTACTGGGAGAATATCAGCCTGAGATCTTGACAGTATGGACCGAGTGCAGCGAGGTCTGTACAAAAAAGCTCGAGGGCCGATATTCTTCCAGTACAGTCCTGAGCAGGCTTGGTTAATAGGAGATTTATTATCAGACTGAAGTTCAAAGGGCCACAAGTGCGGTATCATTCGTGACCATTCGGGACAGTGCCCGGTCCAATACTTAGAGAATATTGACCGGCAATAGAGCATTTTGAGTGGTTGATTTTAGTTATTGGCCCTCTGACTGCCCGAGTCGTGTAATAATACTTCTTATATCAGTCTATAACCCATCATGTTCCTAATCCGTATGTTGTCAAACATTTTTTTGAACAGCAAAAAAGATGAGTATCAATAATACTTCTTATATCAGTCTATAACCCATCATGTTCCTAATCAGTATGTTCTCAAACATTTTTTTAAACAGCAAATAAGGTGAGTATCAATAATACTTCTTATATCAGTCTATAACCCATCATGTTCCTAAACAGTATGTTCTCAAACATTTTTTTTTAACTGCGAAAAAGGTGAGTATCAATAATACCTCTTATATATTCTATAACTCATTATATTACTAACCAGTAAGTTCTCAAACATTTTTTTAACAGTAAAAAAGGTGAGTGCTAGTTATGCCTCTTATTTTTGTCTATTTCTCATCAAAACAAGGTTAGTCATGGTAACATTTTTATATTGGGAGCTTGAAGTCTTATTTCCAGGGCAAACAACTAGATTAATAACAGGAAAAGGAATTCAGACTACAGACAAACAAACAAACAAATTCTTATTATTTTTTCAGCTCAGACACTCATTCTCAGCCTTTTCAAAAGGTAAGTAAGCTTAACTGTCACAAATACAGTATGTAGAACAGCCTGAAGGCTTTAATTAGTTTCCAGGAAATCTGATCATTTAAAAGCACCAAAATAAACCAGAAGGAATTCATAGATCCTATCCAGGTCAGCATTGAACCCTTTAATTACCTCAAGGAAATTATGAACATATAACTCTCCCAAATAATATCACTACAATATCCAGCAAACAGGTAATGAGAGCACCCAAACTTGTCAGATAGAAGTTGTTAGGCAAAGGAACTTAAAAAAAAACTTATAACACTCTTGAAATATATAGAGACTGCATGAATCCCCAAATGGCATATAATTCTTGTTCTGGTTATACCCATTTGACAGCCTATCAGACCAGTGATGAGCAAACAGTCCTTAGCAGCTAGAAAGCCCCATGCTGGAAACAAAAACTTAAAGGTTGGTCCTTTCTCTTTGAGTTTTTAGGATGTAAGTTACATTTCAAGAATAAGGAAGAGACAATCACTATTCATGAGACAAAAATTAATAATTTCCGAGAAAGTATCCAGCAATCATACAGGTTCATTGCTCTGGACTAACTTTCAAATCTAACTCTTGTAACATCCTTTAACAAAAATCTACGTCTTCAAACAAAACAAATCATGTATTCCTTACACTGCTGCTATGTTATTTTTAACGAAAGAAATTAGATAATGGGATTTTGACATTTAAAAGAATTTTGGCACAGTACGTTGAGGTACATTGTTATTATTAGCATACACCTCACAGAGTGTTAGTGTGTTCTTCCACTTTGAATTCAAAGAATCTGCAGATGCTCTGAATACAGTACATCAACCCAAGCAGCAAATGTACATTTAAAAGATATAACTGTGTGTGAAAATTTTGAGTGTTGGCAAAATCAACATTCCAAGTAATTCAAAATAGGTTACAAAAATTTAGCACTTAACTAATACTACTTTCTTCACAACATTATTAAAATTATCTGCTGTTTTATTTTTTTTTTCAGCCTCTACAAATGTAACTACTGGTGGCTAACAAGAAGATAAGGCATTTTTATAAAGGACGCTAAGAAACAAAGGCTGTGTAATTGCAGTAGTAAAACATTTTAGGGTAAAACATTGTTAAACAGCCTTCAAACCCCGAAGGTTTAATCACCACAGCACAGGTTTGGGGAACATGGTCCCCATTTTTCCCCATGCGGGGTTTTTTGGGTTTACATGTCTGGCCATGGTACAATCACCTCTTACACCTTAAAATTAGTGTGCATATTCTCCATACTTTTTTCTTGAAATTTCCAAAGGCACTGACCAGGAAAATTTGAATAAAAACCAAAAGCTTCCTCACCAAAATTTTTTTTTCCAAAATTGATACTGCAAGAACTAATTAGATGCTCTCAATATGTTGCACAATGTAACACATATTTCACCAAGCTGAATGACAATCTACAAAATAATATCAAAAACTTTAACTTGGTATGAGATAATAATTGTGTTCAAGAAAACATGCTTAGACTTGAGTTAAAATCAGGGGGTTTTCCAAAATTTCCAAAAATTTGGGCAAAAGTTTTCCAAAATTTGGGAAGTTTGCACTTGGAACATTCTGAGCTCTCCATAATTTTCTTTAAAGCTTATAATCTAACAACTAACCTTTTAATCCACTAATTACTTAAGGAGAAATCTGAGTGTTTCAGGTAAGGGGATAAAATCCAAAATTAACTAGGTTTTTTTTTTTCGGAAAATGATTCAAGTCTTAGCACATTACAATTTTCTTGAGGTAGCTAGCTGAGGTTAAAGTTCAGATTTCTCAATCAACATGTTATATAGATTATTTGAACTCTAAAAATTGCTGAAAAGGTTTAATAAACGACTTCTGTAGCAACTCTACATGTAGTTAGATCCAAAAAAGCATATATTTAGTAAAGAACTGTATTTTTGAATATATCATCATATTACACTAATTTAGAGACTGTCGGACATTCAGGAGGAGATTTAGAATGTTGTTCCCATATAACAGACTGATGTCAAAGCAAAGTAGGTTTGAGATAACTCAAATGTTTTGGTTGGAAGGTATGGGCAGTGGAGTGGTGGTGATGGTAAGGACTAAGAAACAGATTGGGACGGAGGGAGGGCTACTATTGTGGGCGGGGGTTTACAAATGCGGCTATGACTG
Source organism: Stylophora pistillata (assembly GCF_964205215.1). NCBI lineage: Eukaryota > Metazoa > Cnidaria > Anthozoa > Scleractinia > Pocilloporidae > Stylophora > Stylophora pistillata. Next base: position 24,716,815 of record NC_142523.1, read on the forward strand.
AAAAGGATCATGGGAGGTTGGGGAGGTAAAATGTTGGGATGGGTTGGGATTAAATGGGTTTGGGTTAGAGACAGAGAGGGTTACAGGCTAGGGTGAGGGTTTTAACTTGGGTAAAGAGGAATAGGGTGGTTGTTATGGTGTTTGGAGATGGTGGGTAAGTGTTTGGCTGGAGTTTTGGTGGGCAGGCAGGCAGGCAGGCATTGATTTGAGGCTGAGTTAAGGTTCCTATTTAGGAATAAGGTGGAATGTTTGAGTTGTCTCAAATTCACTTCTGTGTTTTTCATCAATTTGAAACTTTTTGAGTCATTACTTGTAAATCTTTCAAGACTGTTTCCAATTCTTTGAAGGAAATTAGCACCCAAGTTCTTAAGTACATAATTTTTTCCAGTTCTCTCTAAGTTAAAATTTCATTCTTGCTGAGTTAAAATGTTGTGGTATGTTTTCCCTTAAATTCAATTATTTACAAAAGATTCCTGTGTTTTAATAAAGTAAGAATATCACAGTTTGATCAAAAGATGTCTTTTTGTTTTTTTCCTCCTAATCCCAAACTTCCTATTCTTATGAGTTTTTAATCCATGGAATCCTCAGCATGGTCATTTTGTGGAGACTCAAATGTGCTCAAAGAGCCAGAGGAGGTTCTAGACAGTAAATCCAAAACAACAATTTTGGACAGTTGCATAATAAAAGTATGAAGTTTTATCATCTGAATAACGGGGGCTCTGGAATAGACTGTTATGGGTGATGGCAACCAACCCCTTAAAGATTTGAGTGAAAGGAAGAGCCAGTTGACTCTTATTTCAAATGTCCTAAACCACTGACTGCTATTCCCTGGTTCAAACCATTCACTGTAATTTCAGGTCAATTGAACACGAGTAAAAAGATGGAAACATTAAAAGTTTTTAAAGCCATGCCGTATATAAGATTAATCGGTGGTCGCCATTAATAGAACTGATGTCGCACCCTTGAATTTCTTGATTGGGTTACTATTGCTTCAGACAAATTTAACTTGCACTCTGGAAGTCCTAGCGATTAAAATTAAATCTCTCCTCTTAGGTAACGTCTACTTAATCGTTTTAATCGCTCGGGGCCTTCTTCTAAATGCAAAAGATCGAGGCACTAGAGCGCGTCCACAAAAGAAGTAACGCATTGATCGATCTTTGGCACCTTTTGCTGTGATGTCAAGATATCATTAGAAATCAACACTTTACCATTACTGCGTATGTTACTTGAAGTGTGGTTATAATACATGTTAGGAGGCTTACTTGTGATCGTAAGCTGTCTGCTTCCCGCATCAACACAAGCTGAATTTTTCCTAACAAGCGAGGGAAGCGCCAAGTAACCCCTCGTGTACGTTTCACGTTCTTTTGGTAAGACTTCGTAGACACTATCCCACTCGCTGCTTTCGACGCCAAGCAGCTTCAAAAAGTGAAGTGTCAGAAGATACTTAAGAGCTGTAATAGCCGAGATTATCAGTGTCTGGCCATAACAGCGTGTACATTCATGGTCGGGCGCCATTTTGACTAACGCGCAAACGATCCCAGAAGCACTAGCAGATTGCCTCCTTTGATGTCTGGAAAAACGTAAATGGTTTATTTACTTGAATTTAGCCGATTTCTTTTAAATCGTGATAATTTTTTTCCCAAAAATTCTCACTTTTGACGGAATATTACAAGCACACCTCTTCAATTAACGATCAGAATCAGGGCTACCGCGCTTGCTAAAGACGACAAGGAAATATGCATGAACACGGAAGACGGAGCAAAAATTCCTTACAGCCACATGATTGCCAGAGGAGAAACCTTGCGCAAGACTTCTGTATACCCGTGGGAGAACCATGGGCACCAAGTCATGCCCTAACATTCTGGGTCTTTCCTCCACCCTACACCTCTTCGCAAACATCTTGCAATTAATCTTTTATTAAAAATCAGATCATACCAATAAGGAAAGCAAAATATTATTTAAGTAATTCGTGTACAGATCGTTTACTTTTTGGGAAGTTATTAAAAGAGATCAAGCGATAAGTAGTTCATAGAGGGCCAAACTACGCACACACCCAACATGTGTCCAGAATGAAATGTACCAAAACGAATACATTTTGCTTCCGTGCGCAAGAAAGCAATGCACTACACTAAAACATTGCATTTCTACCACAACGTTGTACATACACGAACAACAATACAAAAAATTTTCATTTCTCATCTGCAGAAAGTCTTGAACAGGTGCAAGTGGACGCAGCCTAGAGATATGGGGGAAATTTTCCCCGAAAATTTACCATATTTTTGCATGTTATTGGGGAGGTTACAGTCGGAGCCCCATCGCTTCGGCTCCGCCGTCCTTGATTTACCGTGAGTTACACTTAACTTGTCATTCTCTTGTTCCGGTGTGTGCGTATAGGTGGATAAAAAGTAAACTAAATGTGAAGAAAGACATTCTTCACCTTAAAAAGTATAGTTCTAAATAGCAATGTAAACAGATTCAATAAAATTGATATCAAATAGACATGCTTCATATGTGTTCTACTTCCACAGTGACCAGTTAAAATACGAAAACGTTACGAGGATCTACACGCTCGCTTAAAATAAAGCTTCGCTTGACTATTTTATCATAATAAGAATTCATTGTGAAATTGTCGCAAATCGTCGAAAAAGGAATGAATAATACTCTATAAATAGCCAGAGCAACTTCAACATGTTACCCCACGTATCTTAGGCGATTGTAAAATCAGTTTAGCAGAGAAATCCAGCAATTGGGAAAGAAGATATATACAAGCGCGAAAGTCTTCAGGATCCTGCGCATTAGAAATGCGCAAGCGTAACGCCCCCATAGTGGCGTTATACAAAATCGCCTTTGTATCCTCTTCACACTATATTAACAATACTTAGATGCAAAAATTGAACTCGACTCTCTATTCAAGCTGTTCTTTCGCACGCATCACTTCAAACTGAGTTGTGCAGTGTCTTCCCTGATGGTAATAGTTACTGGAACTTTTCACTCAAACGTTTTTCCATTGATTTGCTCTTAAATGAGCTCAAAATGTATTTGCGCTCGCTGAGCGTGAAGACGGCTCGGAGAGACCTGTGGGCGACGTTCTACGACTATGACCAAGACCTCCTCTTCAAACAACGAGGCACCCTAGTACTCGTACGTGTTCTCGACAACAAGGCACTCTAGTACTCATAGGTGTCCTCTCATAGCAAGATATGGGCACTTCTGAATGGAAAGAATGATTCTGACAAAGTTCAACTTTCGCATGAAGGTCCCTTTTCAAGTCTGTACTGTGCCATTTGACAAATTCCTTACAAATGAACAAACGCTGCGGCCAGGACAAGCAAATGGAAGATCTGGCGGCTCTGAGACTGAATATAAAGTAGAGGAGTAACGGTTTCTAAAGAAACTGTGGCGCTGCATTGGTAGGAGGTATTACAAGATTTGATTTTGTCAGCTGAGTTGATTATGTGGGTTAGTCATTGTTTTCAAAGCTTACATTTCGAGCGTAAGTCAATAAAAATGAATTTAAAGAATTAATAGGTAGACTTAAAGCCGTAAGGGCAGGACTTCGGTGAATTATCTAAACTATCTATCTTAGAAGAATTATTAGACATAATTCTAATACAGATATGATTTCTTGGTGATGTTTAGCAACTGAACTTCCAGTGCGCGGTTTGAGTTAAACCTGACGAAAGATAAAGAGCTCAAGAAACATTTAACAAAACTGATGATAAGAGCCGCAAAGGCTTGCTTACCCAGATGTCACACTTGCCGGGAAAAAATCTCTCAGGAATTCGAGTGGCATACGTAACGGCACTTGCAGTGTAGAGTAGACACATCAGAGCTACCCAGGCGCCCGCAGCTTGCCGGTACGCTAAAGTTACTCCATACAAACATAAGAGATGTATTACAGGAATAAATCCACAGTGGCCAAATCAAAGCATTATACCTGAAACGAAAATTTCATGCGAAATCAAATTATGTTTCCATTGTACATACCTAGTGCACATGACTAGCGCGCACCCAGCTTAACAAATTGGCGGAATATTCTTTCTGAGATGAGCTCTCCCGTGATGCAAATTGTCATTTTATTGTAAAGAGATATGGCTACTGAATAAGAATCGGAAATAAATCTTCGAAAACAGTAATTGAGTACTTGCTGGTACATACAAAATTATAGTTTTATTTGAAACTGAAGTGAGAATGAGTATGAAATAATAATATAAAAGAGCTAAAGGACACTTTTTCTTTCTAGTTCAAGTTTCCATAACATTTTATATCAAAGATTTTCAATGCAGGTTTCATTTTCAGAGAAAGATCAAGTCATACGGCTCTATTGTATATCAAAGATTTTCAATGCAGGTTTCATTTTCAGAGAAAGATCAAGTCATACATAGAAGAGGCTTTATTGTATATCAAAGATTTTCAATGCAGGTTTCATTTTCAGAGAAAGATCAAGTCATACATAGAAGAGGCTCTATTGTATATCAAAGATTTTCAATGCAGGTTTCATTTTCAGAGAAAGATCAAGTCATACATAGAAGAGGCTCTATTGCATATCAAAGATTTTCAATGCAGGTTTCATTTTCAGAGAAAGATCAAGTCATACATAGAGGAGGCTCTATTGCATATCAAAGATTTTCAATGCAGGTTTCATTTTCAGAGAAAGATCAAGTCATACATAGAGGAGGCTCTATTGCATATCAAAGATTTTCAATGCAGGTTTCATTTTCAGAGAAAGATCAAGTCATACATAGAAGAGGCTCTATTGTATATCAAAGATTTTCAATGCAGGTCTCATTTTCAGAGAAAGATCAAGACCTACATAGAAGAGAGGCTCTATTCGCTGTTGTACATACCTAGTGCGCATGACTAAGGCTCTATTCGCTGTTTTTCAGGCACTGTATCTGTGCTCAATCGCATGCGCATGCGCCTCCATAAATATTTTATGAATGTATCATCATTTTTGTTATATAATACCGTCGCTGTGACACTCTCTTTTCAAATAAATACAATAAGGTTTGCCAATTAAAAGTGATTTTCTAAAGAATTTCATTAGTTTATATGCTTTGCAAAAAAAGAAATAGCTTGCCGTAATGTGAAACATTGGGCACCAGTCGCATAGCCAGCCAGTCTATATTGATAAGACCTCATAGCTTTACAACCTTAGCACTGTAAAAAATTTTGATTGACTGTCGAAAGTAATCCAGGATTACATTGGCTCTACTCAACTTCGCTCTGTGATTGGTCCAGAAAACTCGTAATCTCTTCATCCAATGAGATGGAAAACTAAAACAAACGCGTTTTCCCGCGCTTTAAGCAGTTTGCGGTATTTGCTTTGAACTCTCATTGGCCACTGATGATGTAAACCTTTGTTTTGATTGGTCGCTGTGATTATTATTTAATATCCTTTTTCTTTTTGGACGCTTAATTGAAAACTGCTATATTAATTGAGTTTTGAACGACAAATTTACCTGCTCTAAATAGTCGGTAATGGGGCGCGCTGAATTTGTCTCATGAGGAAACAATGATGCAGATCACACCAAGAGAACAGATCATTGACACGTATACACTCTTCAAAACTCTTGAACGGTAGAAACCATAATATAACTGAGGTAGAAATGATCCCATGATGAATATTGCTCTCCCTGCGTAATCGAGCCTTGAAAATCAAATGGAACAAAGCACATCAACATTTGATCAAACGAATTAATATACGGCTCGCACAAATACGGGTCGCACGAGGGGAACTCGTTGAAAACCAAATAAGACAGAATTCCAACAACGCTAGAAGCATTTGGAAAACAATCAGGTCGTGTATTCCAAATACGGCTCGCACAAAGGGAATTCGTTGAAAAACAAATAAGACAGAATTCCAACAACACTAGAAGCATTTATAACATAACCAAAGTAAAGCACGCGCTCTGATTGGTCAATTTAGCGTCCCCCATTTGCCCATGGGTATACGCTGCTGACGTGAGCAAAAGCAAAGACTATTTTTCTGCGCTTGTTTGTTTTTTCTGGTCACGTAAGATTTGTTAAATAAAAGGGAATTCTTTAGCTACAATGTATCAATGTTATGTTATAAAACAGATAGTAAACACTACAGCGTACACTATTGAGTTATGGATGCACTTGGGAGGTTTGCTAAGCACTCAAGAAGCTAGAGTCGCTCTCGGCTATCGCCTCGAGCGACTCTTACGCTTCTTTCGTGCTTATCAACCTCCCGCGTGCATCCATAACTCAATAGAGTACGCTGTGGTATTACCATTTGTTAATTGGAAAACAATCAGGTCATGTATTCCAAAACAGTCCATGAATGTCAAGATTTTTACTAAAGGTGATCAAACCGTAGCAAACGAATTTAACAAGTTCTTTAGCTCGGTTGGGAAAATTCAACTTCTCGCTAACAAATTTAATTACGCGCCCGCCCCGGACACCTTCATTCCGAGAAACTTCATTCCAACTTCAGAACAGTTCTCTTTCACGACGGTGGAATGCTCTCAGGTTACAGACATTGTTAATTCAATACCTAACAACAAAGCTCCAGGAATTGACAAAGTACCACCTCGTGTAATTAAAGAGAGTTTGCAGACCATCGATCCTTGTATCACCTCCATCATTAATTCCTCTCTTGAAAGTGGTGTTTTTCCAATTTTCAAGAATGGAGATCATGAAGAAGCCAACAGACCAATATCGCTACTCCCAATACTCTCTAAGACATGCGAAAGAGCGGCATTAAATCAGCTGTCTTCATATTTAACAACTAAGCAAAGAATATCACCGAAACAAAGTGGCAACAAAAGAAGGCATTCAACCGAAACAGCACTGATCTCCACTACTGATTTTATTCTTCGCGCGATCGACCAGAAGAAAATCACGGCAGTCGTATGCCTTGATATGAGTAAAGCCTTTGACACTATCAACCACGTGTTTCTTCTAAAGAAACTAAAGGACATTGGTTTATCATCTTCTGCATTTCAATGGTTCGAAAGCTATCTTTCTCAAAGAAAACAGGTAGTCCACATCAACTCTGTATAGATTAACAGTAGTCAGTGGTGTACCGCAAGAGAGTGTAGTAGGAGCATTATCATTTATGTAAACAACCTACCAAACATCTGTCAGGATTGTTCAACCGAGTGCTATGTGGATGACACAAAGCTTCTATTATCCTTTACTGCGAATTATTCTACTGAAGCTATAGAAAGAGTGAACTCTGATCTGCAACGGATACACGATTGGTGTTTCGACAATTGCTTAATGCTTAATCCTGAGAAGACTAAACTGATGGTCTTTGGCAGTCGAAGAATGTCTCTTAAAGTACCAGACTTGAAATTGTCCCTGCTTGGAAAGGAAATCATCCCAGCTCAAACAGTCAGAGACCTTGGTGTTACTTTCGATCCCACACTATCCTTTGACAATCATATCTCTGCGACTGTCTCATCTTGCATGTTGAAACTATCCCAACTAAGCCGCATTAGATTCGCTTTTAACAAAGATCTGCTTGAAACTATAATTAACGCACTTGTTTTCAGTAAGATGTCCTGCTGTTCGTCAGTAAGGTCGTCCACATCAGCTTGCAATGTTCATAAGCTACAATATGTTCAAAATTTTGCCGCCCGACTTATTTGCAATGTAAAGAAGTATGATCATATTTCTTCCACATTAAGGAATCTACGTTGGCTACCGGCAAAAACCATCCTGTACTATCGTGATGCTACCTTATCACTTCAATGTATAAAGGGCCAAGTGCCTGAATATTTGACATCCGAGCTGGTAACAAGAGGAAACTATCTGGGCCTATAACGAGGAACTTTCAACAACTTAACATTCCTCTTTTTAAAACTACAACAGGTCAGAGGACCTTTTATTATAGAAGTGTAGCCATCTGGAATAAACTTGACCCAAGATTGAAACTATATGAAAAACCAGCTCCTTTTAAGAGAGCTTTGAAAAGGTATCTCCTGAATGACTCTTTATCTAAATAAGCATTCTATTTATAAAGTTATAATTAATTTATATTGTATATAACAGGTTATTAGTTAGTTTTGTATGTATAGTACCAAGTATGTAAATTATGTAATTGTTCACTGAAAAGCCCCAGACGGAGATGTGTTCAATAAAATGTATGTATTGATGTAATTTCGTAAGTACATCATCTTAGACTTTCTCGTAGAAACTATGGGAGGAAATGGCGCACTAGCTGGACAGGGTAACTAACTAACAACTGATTTGTAGACCAGTCAAACAGCGGGTTGACTATATGTAGCCTGCCAAATGATCACCTGGCTGAAAAGCTGAGTAAATGATAGTATGACTTGCTTACTGACTGAAGGGCTGACTGACTTTAAGACTGACTGACTGGCTTACTCACTGACTGATTGATTGACCGACTGGTTGACTGACTGACTGACTGACTGACCGACTGATTGATTGACTGAATGATTGACTGACTGACTGACTGACTGACTGGTTGACTGACTGACTGACTTACTGACTGATTGATTGACTGACTGATTGACTGATTGATTGACTGACTGACTGACTGACTGATTGACTGACTGATTAATTGACTGACTGATTGACCGACTGGTTGACTGACTGACTGACTAATTGACTAATTGACTGACTGACTGACTATGTTACTGACTGACTCACCGACCGACTGAAAACGAGATTTTGTTTGACCGATTCGTTAACTGATTGAATGACTGACTAACTGCTGCCAGACGGAGATTGACTGACCGACCGAACCGAATGAGTGGTTGAATAATGTAACAATTATGTGACTAACTTTATTGCACGCTGGCTTTTTTTTTTCGCTCAACTTCTTTAACGTTCGTTTTATTAAAGAAACGCGGATATAATCGAGACTCCATTAAGACAAGATTTACGAATGAACCCAGTTCAAGCCTCCGAGTGACTGCACCATTCCTCAGCGTGGAAAAATATGACATGTTAAGTTACAGAAATACAGGGAAGCTTACCTTCGAGAAATTATCTTGGAGACCGTCTTTGCCGGAATGGCAGTAAACAGTGTGAAAAATCCAGGAAACTCCCAAACACAAGATTGCGCCGACAAAGAAGCAGCTCAAGACAAGTTTCTCGTGCCAGTCTCCAGGGAATGGATTAGCGACAGTGACGGGTCGGACAAGCATGTACGATGTAATACACACAAACACAATAAAACCAATCAAATGAGTCCAAATATTTATTACCCGTTTCACTGTGAAGTTTAAAGATACTCTTAAAGCAGTATCTAAAACATGACATCGGTGGTCTGTGGAAACTGGATGAAAATTAACTTCCGCAAGGCCAGTCTGGTAGTTCAGAATGGGACAGAAGGTGTTTTTCATTATGATATACCAACTCTGACTCCTGGCGAAATGATTTCTTCCTCTGCAACACCATTCCTAGTCTCTTGTGAATTTTCTTTTGCAGCGTTTCGCTTTCTTTCGTGTCTTTGAGGAGTACCAGTCATGTCTTTTCAACAATATAAGCCTCCTTTGAGCTCGTAAATGAGTACGATCCAACAGAGAAAACCTAATTCTTCCCAGTAGGCAAACATCAAATGAATACCTACAACGCCGGTTTAAGAAATCTAAACAGTACTGACTATAGGTCATCGTATTCACCAGCTTCTCGCGTGCATTTATGCAAAATACGATTCTATGTGCTATTCTTTTACCCAGTAATTCAAACCTGTCCTTAATTATAAAACAATGATTTCTTGAATTAGCTTATCAAACGGAAACGCATGGTTGAAATCACGTTATCTCAACAATGCTAATGATTGAATCCATAGAAATACCATTCAGTGTTGTGATAAAGATTATCCTCAAGCTGTCACTTAATTGACTAAACCATCAACCCGGATATAAAAAATCTCCCTATTATCTTTCCGTGTGTAGTTGAATTACCTTTAGTTAGCTAGCAGTTTGTCGCCTCAGTTCACTGATGCTTGTCTGTACTGCGGTTCAAATTTATAACAATTATATTGCTCCTTACGCTTTCATTTGAGCATTGAAGGATAAAGATATTTTCCGAGCATTTAAGACCTTAAGTTTATGTTGATTTCCTTTCTTGGTTTCATCGCTTCTGACTGTTAACCGACAACAGAAAGATTGCCCGGTCTTACCGGAGTCTTAATCTTTTCAGAACCATAGACAATGTTCAATAAATCATTCAAACGCATTACTAAGCGGTAAGGATATTTTCATTCTTATGGTTTTCAAGGCTTTGAAAACAAAACTTACGCTTCAAATCCGGACAAATCTTTCACGGACTCTAACTTCAGAAAGGTAATAACTTTGAACATATCCTTAGCTTTTATTAGATATCCTTACTTATCGCTTGGCTGTAATAAGAAATTATTAAATTTAAGCTTCCCTTTTGGGTTATTGAGGAAAAATACACAAACAGTGTGGCGATAAAGTTTGGTGTAACTGAACCTGCGTCTCATTACCACAGACTAACCAACCGATTAAAATCCTCCTTATTTTGTGCCTATTTTTTTCCCAACCCGGCAATAAAAATTTGGTGAAAAAGAGAAGAGAAAGCAGTCCACCACTTTCTCGTATTTTGATATTTCCAAAATATTTGTCTTTTAATCTCCTCCAAAAGAAAAGAAAAAAATTAATATTCAATTCAGTACCACCTTACGAAACATTATCAGTTCCCTTTATGGTTTCACAGGAGCTGGTTCCCAAAGCAACATGAAGAGCCACCGTAATTACATCACAGTCTTTCGCAGAAAAATTTGAATATTCCATGTCAAACACTAAAGGCCCACTTTTTCTAGTCAGTTCATTGTATTTCTGCACCATTCAATCGGCGTTCCAGAGATTTCAGTTTGCTTCCTGGTGAAGTGGGATGATTGGTATAATGTTAGAATCGATTCATCAACGAAGTCGAGAATTCAGTTAAAACCAAATAGCCTTATTGGCCTAGCAAACCCAGTGCAGGTTTAGTAAGTCCCTTCAGGTCGGGACAGCATCAAATAACACCCATGCACGTATTGCGGGCGCACAGTAAGCTCGCTCCGCGAGTTGCTGTTGCTGTCAGCTGCATTATAATCGGACTCTTTCCGAGTTCTCAAACTTCACACCTTCTAATTTTGGGATTTATCTGCATGAGAATTGAAAGTCATTTATATCTCAAAGGCTTCACAATTGTAATCAATTTAGAACAGAAGCCTGGTCTCAAGGTATCCCGGCCCGAAAACGACTAAACTTCTTCTCCTGGCTGGACATGAGTAAAATATATTTGAAAGAAAATTTAATTGATCCAAATATCGCCCGGATTATTTCATTTTGACGAGAATATTGTCTTCCAATGCACGAGTTTATATATTTTGCCTGACTTAAGTGTCAACTAATTTCGTTGTGTTAATATTTCTTGCTTTCATATCCAGCTTTGAACTTGACCCTCCCCAGCGTGTATTGAGCTCATGCAGGAGCAGTCATCACCCGAGTTTTGTTTTCGAAAACATTACTTTGACTCCAGGTTTATCTTTCTCTAAATCAAGAGCCAATAATTGGGACAGAGAGCGAATCTGAGGGCGTGGCAGGGATATGTGAGTTTCACTAAAGTTATTTTTAGAGTTACAAGTAAACGAAAGTCTAATTCCTGGGACGTCCGCACATCCTAATTAAAGCGCGCTAGCCCTTGTATTTATGATAGAGAGATTTGGCAAGAGGACGGGGAAGTCATTTCAGAACGGGAGAGCGAGCGGAATAGTCTGGACACGACACCATTCGATTTCCGGTGTTAGCGTTGCCGTTCTCCCAAACAAGTTTAGGACGTCACTTTGCTGGTTTTTCCGTCGCGATCAGAACGTCTCAGATTTCCGACAATTGTGCACTTGTAAATCGATCCAAACGAGATAATACTGTTTGGAAGTATTTCAATACTCATGTTCAGGATAATTGGGTCCCTTTCTTTGTTTTAATCGGTGTATTTTTGAAAACTTGTCGCCTCAATATGCTGGTTCCGGAAAGGAAATTGGAACACAATCGTTGGCAAGCGATCCAAGATTTCAGGACTCATTTTGTTTTTGAATGAGCAAGGCTTTAGACAATGAAAGGGCTTTTCTTTAATACATATCTTTAATAAGACTATGTGAAAACTCTACGAATGGAATATATGCTGTTGAATTTTATCGTAAATCGATTCATCAATAACCATGCTGCATGTTGAGGTTTGGAGCAGTCAATAAAATTAACAATCACGAATCTTACATACCGTAAAATTTTGAAATGATATAGCTTTACATGTATGCAGAAATAGCTATATGTAAATAGCTATATATGTATGCAGATATAGCTTTACATGTATGCAGAAATTCAGCCCCTTAAGTTTCTCATACAGTTTTATCCAATAACTAACTTGTTAATTTTTAACCCTATACACTTCAACAGTATCCAGATTCTAGATAATTGCGACTTTATCTCCGAAAAAGAGGTGACAGTAAGCATTATTATAGCCTTTGAGCTATAATGAGGTTGTTGTTTGGTCTCGTCACGCAATGTTGGAGAGAAAGCGTTGCGTGACGAGTTCAAAATGAGGCTGTGGAGGGGACTGCAGGAAGAGTGGTACCAATGCAGTCTATTTTTGCCATCAATTATTCAGACAGCAGCACCAGTTACTAAGTGTTCAATTTCAACCCACATATCCAAACAAATAACTCCTGCATGCATAGCATGCCTATGTTTTAACCTACAGCAGAATCAGTACAGGACAATAATAATTAGTGCCCCCCTTGACTATTAGCACCCATCCTCCAATAAATTCCCCCTCTTTTACCCAACAGTTTAAATATAAGCCCTTATGCACTTTTTGAGGAAGTACAGTATTCAATTTTATAATTTCTCCTTTAGTTTCAACAAATAATACAGTAGTTAATAATGATTTCCATAGAAAAATCTGACAGGGTCCTTTTATTAAAAGCTGGTAAAGGGGGGGGATGGGGTGGGGGTGTACATCAGTATACATATTCTCCATACAGTTTTCTATGTATTTCTTAAGGTGCTGAAAAGGAGAATTTGTTTAACAATCAAGAGCTTGTTTAGTTGGTGATCATTTCCTTTATTCTCCTAACCTTAATGTTTGATTCAGGGGTGATATTGTAAGGAGAAATTAGATGCCGGTCACTCTTAGGGAGTCAAACAGTTCACCAGAGTCTTTGTTCTATTTTCCAGTTGCACATTTACTTCATCATGTCCATGCTTTTCTGTCATGTTATTCTGTTCACTCCCCTGTGTATTGTGGTGTTCTTTTCTCTTTGAATGCTTTAAGACCCTCAAGTCTGTCTTTGGTAGGTATAACCTGATGGAAGAAAATTCACAACTTTTGACTCATGAAAACATTGTTTTACATAATTTCAATTTAAATACGAAAACATTGTTTTGTTTGACAATAACAGTACAGACCACCCAAACCACTGTGTTTCTCACCACAATATCAATGTCAAATAAAACGAGTCTTGCAGTGCATGGCATGTTGGAATATGACACATTGACATGAGTAGCATTGTGTGTACTCTCTTATCAACAATGGCAAATTAGCCACTTAGATTGCGACATTACTGCAGTAAAAAAATATTTGCACCCATACCTGAGCATAACAACCTTCTTCAAATGACATGGCTGACGTGAAGTCAGCCTGCAGAAAGAAAGAAGACACAAATCACATATTCTGGGAGCAAAACCATTTCATTATAACAAAACCTTGCTGTATTGAATGCATTCCATGGTTTAACATTAGCGTGCATATTTTCCATACTGTTCTCTACACATTTCTTATTCTACCATCAAAGATGATTTGTTTAACAGTCAAGAGCTCCTCTAATTTGTGATCAATTCTTTTATTCTCGTGACCTTGGTATTTGATTCAGCACTAATATTGTAACGGGAAAACAGCTTCAAGTCACTGTTAACTGAATGATTAAGGGGTTCAACTTAATTACCTTGCAAAGGGTGTCATGATGATACTAAAAATGCTGGTTACTTTGAATAGATTTTATTTTTCCTTTTTTGTTGTTTACTTGTCAGACTTGTCTAGTATGTATTTAGAAACCTCAGATGTGATCATGAGATTTGAGAATTAAAAAAAATGAAAGAAGAGAATCAAATAAGGGAAACCATACAACTACTCATTGATCATTAGTTGTGACCTTTTTAACCCTAACATGATCAGTCCACATATTCTCCATACTGTCCACTATACATTACCTAAGGTGCTGACCAGGAGAATTTGGTTAACAATCAAGAACTTATTTAGTTTGTGATCATTTCCTTCATTCTCACGACCAGGACCTTAACCCGTCGTTAACGTTAACTGCCACTCAATGAGAAATCCTGTGCCAACACAAACTGATATAACATTTTTCCAGAATTCTAGCTTGTTTCCAGTTTCAGTGGCCAGTTCAATCTACCTCTCCAGTACCAAAGATTTGATGGTTACTCTCTAACTTTTGACGTGTTGAGAATGTCATTGAGTAGGTCCAGCAAGCAGTGAAGAGGTTAATGTGTGATTCAGTGGTGATATTTAAAGGAGAAATTAGTCACTAGTCACTCTTGCAGATCAAAAGGTTAAAAAAAAAAGGACTTACCTGGATTCCCTTGTTAATTGCTAGTTTGGCCATCTTCACAGCAACAGGTCCTCGGGGAAGAATTTCTTCAGCTAAAACAAGTGCTCTTTGATATGCTGCATCACCAGTTTCAGTTTGTTCAGCAACATAATCAGCCAAACCTATTTCTTCGGCTTCTGTACCATTGATCATTTTGCCTGTAAAAATCATTTCCTTGGCTTTTGAGATACCTAATAGCCTTGGTAGACGTTGAGTACCTCCTAATAAAAACAGAAACTGACAGGCTGTCAGACCATTTTGCACCAACTTTGTGAAGTGTGATCAAAGATGATAAGTGTTTGGACTAATTCTAACATCAATTAGTGTCTGACGTAAAAAAAAGTTACTCATTACTTTCCAGAATGCTGAAAATCCTGTCTTAGAGAGTTTCAAATTTCAAATCTTTCAGGGGGAGCATGCCCACAGAACCCCTCTCCTTGAGGGACCTGTTGCTTTGCAACCATCACGCTTGCAATACAATCATACAGGCTGCCTACTCAGTTCATATCATACATTTATTACACCTTCTAATGAGAACCCTGTAAAAGCTCTGTGATATCATTCATCTCAGATGTCAAGGCTGAAATACCAATAGCTGACTTGCACACAAGACTTAATGAATGATGCACTCTATATGAATTGGAAAAAAGGGATTTAAACCCTCTAACTCCCAGATGTGATCATCGTGTAACTTCTTCCCATGAGTTCAATATGCTATCATCTTGCACTAGGTTATGAGAAAAGACAGGCTTATCAGCCAGAGGGTGGGATCATGATCTAACACTCCCCTCTGATTTCCAAGGAAATGTAGTGTGGTTAGAAGAGAGAATTGCTAATTTGATCTTGGGAGTCAAAGCGTCAACCTTTAACTCCCACGAGTGACCAAGAGAGAATTTCTCCTCATTTCTCCATCAATAAAGAGTCAAACAGAAAAGTGATGAGAATAAATAAAAATATTCATTGGTGGATTACCAGTAAGTTGATGCAACACCAAATTCTCACAATTATAACATCAATTGAATTGTAGGAAAGGGCCTCTTCTGAATTGTCATTGCCTATTGTTGTGAAGAGTAGCCTACCAAATGCTTACGAGGGGGGATGGCGGTGAGGCAGCTTGTGATAGCCTAAGGGAAGAGGAGTTAGGTTGTTTGTGATGGCCTTCCATTCCATCCAGAGACAATGAAATTCCCAGCTGCCATGGATAAGTAGCAGTAAAACAAGCAAAGTTAATCTTATGAAAACTCTACCTGCCCCAGGAATTATAGCCAAACGAGTTTCTGTCAGCCCTACTTTAGTGTTACTTGCAGCAATCCTTAAGTCACATGACAGGGCCATTTCAAGCCCACCACCTAGGGCGTGGCCATCTAAAGCAGCAATCGTAAGCATTGGTAGGTTGTGTAGTTCCATTATTGCTGCCCGAGCCATGAATACAAATGGTCCAACCTCATGCGCTGCCATTTTGGCTCTCTCTTTGAGATCAGCTCCTGCACAAAAAATACCTGGGAGTGACAAAAGACAGGAAAACTTGAGTAATACCAACTGTAATAAGGGTTCTACTACAAAAAAAAAAAACAAGCATGAAATTTTTTTAGGTCTAGAATTCTACTAGTTGACAAAGCACTGGTCTACTTGTGTTCTTATCCAACACTGTCTTTCTCCAATCACGGGGATAAATAGTGCTCACAAATTAATTGCAAGGAAAACTTGACAAACTGCTGGAGTTGCCAGGGATGACCTGGCATCTCTTTTGGAAGATACCATGTTAGCCTACCTGCAGCTGCCTTCTATCTAAGTATGCAACAATCACCAGGAACTCCTTCCAGGAAGTCCTTTCTAAATCCCACAGGGATCAACGAACGCTTTTCATTCCACTAATTTATTCGTGTTTTTCTTGTTGCCATGTTCCCACCAATAACACAGCTCCATTTTCTGCCTTAAAAAGCACTCACAACCCACAATTCCTCTGTTCGCTCCAACGAAGGGCTAACGCTCAAAACGTCAGCTTTTGTAATTGTTATGGTGGCCAATTTACCATTTCAACTTTGTTGATATATCCAAATCCTTTCCAATGTTTGGAGGGGAAGAGGCTGCTGTTTACAGCTAGGCTACTTCTCCTCAACTCAGAGAACCACCTGGGCTCCCAAGACTATTTTATTTATGTTCCACTTCTACTACTGATACTTGGCCTGAGGTATCACTTTTGAAATTTTTACCTTGCGCATCACTTTTGATGATAACAGTTCTTACATTCTTGCCAAACTTCACACGGGCAAGGGCATCTGTAAACTAAATAACAAGAAGCTAACTTCTTGAATGCTTCTCTGCAAGAATCTTATTGTCAAAATCAAGTTAACAGCTATAAATAAGGTACTTGGTGTACCCCCCTGGTGAAGAGCTAATCTTTGACGAAATTATTTTCACTCAATCATGTCTGACTCCATTCAGATTTGTGCATACTTTTGAGAAAGTTGTAACACATTAAACATGATCAAAGCAATAAGGGATTTTCCTGTGTTTCATGGAGAATTTGCTAAAGTTGCATAAACCCAGGATTCTGTAAAGGGCTGGCATATAAATGTCTCCAATTCACCTGTACCCCCTTTGTTGCTGTTCAGATGAAGCTATCTTAAAGTAAGGGAAGGGTGTCTTATTGCCACTTTAAATTATTCTAAAAGAAAGAAATAGCTGGAGGTGATAAGTGCAACAGAGGGATTCACAAGGGGTGATCCTAGAGCACCCATTAGGACTGGGGCAGGCAAGAAGTATAAAGCTGCAAAAGTCGATGACCCCTGGAAATTGGCAAAAGTAGGGTGGAAATTGACCCCCTTACTGATATGCACAACAAAATGAAAGGGGTCTCACCAGTCTTAAGAAATTCTGGGTCATGGGATTTTTTGCTTCTGGTCTGTTCATCACAAACAAGGCAATTCCTGTGAGAATACAATTTACCATCATTCTGGAAATATTTCAGTTCAATTGATCATAGAACCAGGCAAGATTTCTGCACAAACCCCTGCAGACAGTTCTTGGATAAATAAAACAATAGATTGCCTTTAGGACTACAGCTTTCCATTAGAATATTAAATGATTATTGTAAAGTGTTGTTTTGTTTAACTCAACCATTTATTTAGGACCAAAGTAATACATATATCAAAACGGCGGGAAAAATACTGCACGTGACAATTCATGTTATGTAAACAACGCGTGACCAGAAATTGTCCCATTATGTAATCGCACAGTCAGATACTGTTACATCCCCCTCTCTTTAACAAAACAACCTATAACGATTATGTATAATGATATTAATAACTGATGATCATGTTCATGCCTATTGCCAATGTTCATGTCATAATGTTGAAAATGTTCAGGTATCTAAACATCTAGTCTGTTAGGGGGCTTTGAGGTACGTCCAGATCTTGTCGTATAGGTTTGGCCGTCCTGAGGTGGCGTAGTTGAGCTGTCTTGCGATGCTGCTTTCTCAGGATCAGATGATGGTGGGTCTTTCATACTGTTGTCCTTTACCTCGGGTCTGGGCTTCAGCTGTGATCGAGTGCGACGGTAGATGCCTTCGGTTCGATCGTTCTTAACAATGTAGGATCTTGGTTCTTTCGCAGGCCTGACGACTGTTCCTTGTTCCCATCTCTTGGTGTGGTGGTCATAGATGTTGATGGGCTGAGCTGGTCGGAATGGTTGTAATGTCGGTCCAGCAGCTTTGTCGTAGTAGAATGCTTGTAACTTTTGTCGCTGATACAGCTCTTCCTTAGTCTTACTGGTGCTGTCGCTGACACTTACACGCTTGGGCATTGGTAGAGTTGTCCTTAGCTTGCGGTTGTTTAGTAGTTCAGCTGGTGATTTTAGGTTGCTGCTGATAGGCGTTGTACGGTATGATAACAATCCAAGATAAGGATCTTCTCCTTCGTTGTCACATTTCTTGAGGATATTCTCTACTGTCTGAACCATGCGTTCCGCACAGCCGTTGGATTGAGGGTACATTGGTGAACTGGTGACATGTTCTACTCCATAGGTTTCCATGAAGTCGCAGAATTCCTGTGATGCGTACTGAGGGCCATTGTCTGTAGTAAGACATTCGGGTATCCCATGTTCGGCGAAAATGCTTTTCAGGTGGTTGATGATAGCACGGGACGTAGTGTTGGTAAGCTTCCTGACAATTGGAAACTTGCTGTACTTGTCGGATATCAGGAGGTACTGGTTTCCTCTGAATTCGAATAAGTCTGAGCTGAGCATCTGCCATGGGTAGGAGGGTGGTTCAGGCTGTAGAATTGGTTGTTTCTGTTGCTTCCTTTGGTATGCTTGGCAAGTTGCACAGTCTTGGACTGAGTTGGTGACATCTCTGGTGATGCCTGGCCAAAATACTGCTGATCTGGCTCGCAAAAGGCACTTTTCCTGTCCGAGATGTCCTTGGTGGATGGTGTTGAGAGTATCATGCCTGAGTGTGGTAGGCATAACTATCCGCTCTTGCTTCAGGATGAGGCCGTCCTCAATGGTGAGTTCCTCGCGGAAGTTCCAGTAGTCATGGAGTACTTGAGGGCATTTCTCTCTGGTTGCGGGCCATCCTTCATGTATTACGTTGCGGAGTTTGCTTAACGTTGGGTCGCTGGCTATTTCGTTGCGAATCTGTTGAAGCTTTATCGGTGACGCTGGAAGGTTCTTTGTGATCTGGTGGATGTCCAGCTGTGGGAATTCGTCGTTGAGCGGGGCTGGTTGTGGTGATACCCTCGAGAGGGCATCGGCAATTGGTACTTCAGCTCCTTTGACATATTTTATGGTAACGTCATACTTCAGTGCCCGTAGTACAAACCTCTGTAATCTTGCAGGGCAGTTGCTGAGTTTCTTCTTGAAGATTGCTTCAAGTGGCTTGTGGTCTGTGTGAATTGTGCAGGATTTTCCGTAGATGAAGTAGTGGAACCTTTCAAGTCCCCAAACAACGCCGAGTGCTTCGCGTTCAATGTTGCTGTATTGCTGTTCAGTTTCGGTGAGGGCTTTAGAAGCATAGCATACAGGCTTTCCGTCTTGTAGTAACACAGCGCCTAATCCCTTCAGTGAAGCGTCAGTTTCGATGACGGTTTCTGCGTTCGGGTCGAAGTAACTAAGTACGCCGAGTGACGAGACTTCTTTCTTAACTTCGGTGAAGGCTTGGTCGTGTTCAGGTCCCCAGGAGTAGACCGTGTCTTTCTTTGTCAGATCTCTCAGAGGTGCTGATAGGGTGGCTAGGCGTCCAGAGTATCTTGTCAGATAATTGGTTAGACCGAGGAAGCTCTGTAAGCTTTTGACGTCCTCGGGGGGCTTCATGTTGAGGATCGCAGACACCTTCTTGTTGTCGGGCTTGATGCCTTGTGGCGACCAGGTGTGGCCAAAGAAGCTAACTTCCTTGCACTTTAGTTGTAGTTTCTCTTTGTTGAACTTAACACCTTTTACTCGTGCTCGCTCCATTAACTTCCTGACGTTCTCATCATGTTCTTCTTCTGTCCTTCCGTATACGAAGTTGTCATCAGCAATACCTGTGACTCCTGTAAGTCCTTCAAGGGATGAGTCGAGTTCCCTTTGGAAAATGTCTTGTGAGACATTTAGTCCAAATGGCATCCGAGTGAACCTGTATCGTCCGAATGGCGTGTTAAAGGTGGTGAGCAGGGAGCTTTCTTTGTCGAGCGGTACGTGCCAGTACCCTTTTGTCGCATCGATGACACTGAAATATTTTGCATTGTGTAGCTCAGTAATCACGTCGTCGACTGTTCTCATGTGGTAGTGCTCTCGCTTTATACATTTATTAAGGTCTCGTGGGTCAAGACACACTCTCAGCTTGGTTATCTCTCCGTTGTCGTTGACGGTTTCGCTAAGTACTACGCTGTTAACCCAGTCAGCGGGTTCGTTAACTGGTACGATGACTCCGAGTTCCTCCATGTTGTCGAGTTCAGCTTTGAACATTTTACGCAAGTGTACAGGAACTGCTCTAGGTGGGTGCACAACTGGCTCTGCTCCAGGGTCTAAAGTGATGTGGTATGGCGTCATTTTGAAGGTACCTATGCCTTCAAAACAGTCCTTATATTCTTGTACAAGTTTATCCTTCGTAAGAGGACGTTTGTCGTGAGGTTTAGTAGCTGGAGTTGTACGTTTACTATCTGCTTGAATGCTACAATTGATCGTAACAAGTCCTAGTTCCTCACACGTCTTTAATCCTAGCATGGCCGGTCCTTGCACATTGGTTACTGTGAAGGGTACCTCCTTTATCTTGCCTTTGTAGTGGATAAACAGCTGACAGGTACCCATGCATTCAATCCTCTGGCCTCCATAGGCTGTGAGAATCTGGGGTGGTCCAAGTGCTTTATCACTGGGAGAGGCGATAATCTTGTCAAACTTTGTTTTAGATATCACGTTAGTTTCAGCGCCTGTATCTATTTTACATGCTATCGGGGTAATTTTCTTGTGGTAGGGTTTGGCGGTGACGTCGACTGTGATTTCAACTTTTCTGCGGTTGTCGTTGTTGTTTACGTTGTCAATTTCAAGTGATCCTAGAAACATATCATCATTCTTCGATTCGGAGCTGTTTTCTTGTTTGCTAGCTGTATGGTTCTGTATTCCGTGTACTTGATTTCTTTTCTGGCAAACCTTACTGAAATGACCGCGTTTATGGCAATAGTGGCACTCAGCACCACTGGCAGGGCACTTTTTGTCGCTTGTGTGTGGCTCGCTGCCGCATCGATTGCAAAGTTTGTCGTGTCTTTGTTTACGGTTGGCTTTGCTGTCTCTTTGACTTCTCTGCCTAGTCTTAGCATTCCCTCTGGGTCGGTGTAGTGAGTTGACCTGCATGTCTGTTTCGTTTGACATCGCTTGTAGTTGTAGCTTCGTAGCTTCATGAGTACGAGCGATTTCTCCGGCTTTCTTGAGCGTGAGATCATTTCCTTCGGCGATATATTTCTTTCGCACGTTGTCAGAATCAGCGCCGAATACGAGGGCGTCTCGCAGCAATTCGTCGTGGAGTTCGGACGAGTAGCCACTGTTTTGGATAAGCAGCTTAGCCTCTGTCAAGAAATCATCGAGGGGTCTCCCGTTTTGTCTCAGGTTTCGAAGATAAAAGCGGTTAAGGATGTGATTTGACTGTGGTTTTACGTGTTCCTCGAATCGCTTCCAATATTCATCGAGCTTGTTTGCGGCTTCTTGGCTTAAATTCCATGTGTTGAATAGGTCGAGACCATAATCTCCGGTCCAAAGCAGTACGTATCTACATCTTTGTTCGGTTGAACGGGCTTTAAGTGGGCCGTCAAATAACAACTCGCATTTCTGTCGAAAGCGCTGTAGTCGCTGTGGCAAGTCGGGTCCGGGAGTCCAGTCTATTTTCGGCGTTTCGAAACCAACTAGGTCGCTCATTTCTTGTCCTTAGATGCTAGTCTTGAGTTTATCTTCGATTCTTGTGGGGTTTTCGACCTTTTAGTCTCAAATCCCGCTCCTGACAACCATGTAAAGTGTTGTTTTGTTTAACTCAACCATTTATTTAGGACCAAAGTAATACATATATCAAAACGGCGGGAAAAATACTGCACGTGACAATTCATGTTATGTAAACAACGCGTGACCAGAAATTGTCCCATTATGTAATCGCACAGTCAGATACTGTTACAATTATTACCTGAGGTGTAGGTAAATATCCACTAATTTCACCAACACTTAGGTGAATAACTTTTTTTTAGTATATCCCATTCAGAAACTGAATTCTCAGTTTTGATCGCGTACCAAATATCGCAATTTGTACTCACCACAAACTTTCAGAATCATTAGCTTTATAAATAGCCGCTCGACCCTTGTACCGACCAGTCGATAACTGTTGTCCCTTCTTTAAGCTTCACGGCGCTGACAACTTGCGCTGAAACCTTGCTGGCGTTGACAACTTGCTTGCTTACTTGCGCTGACAACTTGCAACTTCATGGCGCTTAACAACACTCGCGCTATTCTCGTTTTCCCATTGATCAACGGTAAAACCCATCTTTAGAGATGTCGTATTTGCAAAACAGTCGAGAAAAGAAATAACTTACGCACGAGCGATCAACCGATGTAAAGTACATTTAAAGATGAGCGCCAAATGAAGGTTTCTTTGTCTACAACCCACGGGCATGATCACGTGGATATTTTGAGAATTGCTATTGGCTTGTAAAGAGAATCTGCTGGCTTGCCCGATTGCAGTCTTAAGAGAACGCGTAGGGTTCGGCTTGTTGACGATGGTTTCATTTAATAGATCAATGGATTGAAGATGAGATAAATAATGATATGAACTCACTCAATGTAGAAATAGTCGAGAAGAATCGAACGTACTACAAATGCACGATTTGTGGCCGAAAGCTGTCGAGGAAACAAAGACTCGAAACCCTGACTTGAGTTGTGTTCACGGCAAAGGTGAGAAACAACACAAGGCAATCACAAGTACTTTGAATGTGATTACAAACGTGTTTTACACTCATTATTATAACCGATGGATACCACCTTATGAAGTATAAGAGCTACCTAGATAATCATACTGTACCAATACCCAAATCAATGAAGTTGGACCATAACAAGCATTCATCGACACCGTCCAACGCGGCCATCTCGATTCCTTTAAGTGTAGATCTTTGACGCTAATCCACTGAGCTTAAATTAGCGGTGCCAACAGTCAAGTGCGTCTCATAACGAAGAAACATTTGTACAAGAGAAGGAAGCGATTAGAGTATGTTAGAATTCTTGCCCACAAACGAATGTGCGCATTCCGAAGCATTGACCCCTGCTTATGATTATGTTCACGTTTTATGATTTTGGCACATCTGCGGTCATGAGAGTCATTTTGCATCGCAATAAAAACTTTTTATGATTATGGAATCCAAGAAGCCTTTCAGGTTAGAAAGCAAATCTGTGGTATGAGTGCATTGGATTTAAATGGACAATTTGTACTTAATATAATTGACTGCTGCTTTATGAAAAAATGCATGTTAATGTTAGGATTTACTAAAACTTACTTTAAATAATAAATTCCAAGATAAACAAATTGTTCAGGTATTTACATCTCTTGGTACATTCTGTTTAGCACATCTTTTATTGAACCAAATTTTTAAGCCTCTAAAATTACTCCTTATCTTAAAACCTTCACATTCAAGGTATTAGAAGTTCTTGGAATTATTTGGATTTCAGGGTTATTTAATTTGCCTCAAATTCAATACCCAGAAATTCCCAAGAATTCCACCTTTGTTAACGTAAAGGTAGTTTGCATAGCTGAGAATTCCTAGGAATTCCTAAGAATTCCAAGTCCTCACAAAACTGGAACATTCCTTTCCCAGAAGTTCCCAGTAATTCCAAGCTTTTCAAACCAGAGCTTATTTGCATAGTTAGGAATGTTTGAGAATTCCTAGGAATTCCAAGGAATTCCCAGAAAACTGGGAATTCAGTTCGCACACTACAAGCATTACAGTCAATTGAAAACCAAAACTACTTCTTAATGGGACTTGCTCAGAATTTCCCTCTGTCACACGCTTGTGACGAGATGAAAAGGTTCTCACTCTATTTCTTTACCCAGCTTAAAACTTACCATCTTTCTTATTCTATGTACAAAACTTTAACTTCTGAATCAGTCTGAAAATTACTACATGAATATTAAACTATTATGATTAACTTCTGATTTGCTTTTTCAGGAATGAACCCCAGCATGGCTTTTCAAGAGTCAAAGTAGACAGTATGAATGCAAAGATGAAACAAGTATATGAAAAAATGGTCAGGAAGAGAGGATTATGAAGAACAGGTTTGAAAATATATATTAATTAAGCTTCATGTCTGCTCAGAGGGAAACTGTCAATTAGAAAAGGTGTTTTACATTTTCCTGCAAGTCTCAATTTCTCCCAAGAAGAATTAAATCAAGGGGAAGAAAAAGAGAGTTCAGGGAAAACAAAACAAACTGTTTCCTTACAGACCTGAGAGGCCTTGTCGTGTATCCAGTTTTTATTTCAAAAGTACATGGAATGAATAATGCACATATGTGTGCATGCTTACAAGAATCAACCACATACACTACAGGCCTGTTTCTCAAAGTCCCGGTAACTTCATGGGCCTGTAAAACTGTTCTGTTTTCATTCAAGATGGGGATTTCAAAAGTTTTGAAAATGATACAATAAAACTATCAACTAGAGAAACTAAAAGGACTGGTTTGGGTGCCAGCTAGAACCTGCTTTCCTATCCTTCAAATTTTAATTTTAAAACATAGCTTTGGGCCCATTAAGTTACCAGTTGGCAGGACTTTCAAGAAATGGGCCCCAGGTCAAGTGCTTTGTTATGCATCCAGAGGACAAACAAGTAAACAAGCAGAAAATGCTTGTTAATCTAATGACAGTGCAACTTTATTTCTTCGAAACACTGTAGATATACCTTTAAAGAATTGTATTTTCCTGGGCCTTCTGCTCAACCAGTTATTTATTTCATCTTTTTGGATAAAGTAGGAAAGAGCTACAGTGTTTTAGCCAAGGGCTACTCCCATAGTGTTCTCTAGATATTCTAGTCTTCTCGGATAGGGATGAATAAATGGAGGTCCTGTCTCCTGCAGGGTTGGGGTGGGAGACGTTAATTTCCCACACACGAGATTACTTTGTGATGGATGTCCTCTCCTGGGGTGGGATGGGTGGGAAGGTGAGATCGATACACTGAAGCGGCTGCCAGAGGCACCTAATATGCTGACATCTGTTCTCAACCTTACACTGCACCCGTAATTCAGCCTCTTGGCTGCAAGTGGTCAGATATAAACTATATAACTATAACTATATAAATTATTAATTAACTAACTAGAACCAGTGGAGAGTTAGCAACAAGTCAGTTTTGCCTGGAATTGCTGAGAAGTGCTAAGAAGAGCACTTATAATTATCATTATCCTACATTTAGATTACCAGTAACTGCAAACCTGGACATTGATCACATCCAATACATGTAACTTGCTCAGGATACAATTTTTGACAATATCCTGTCAATATTGTATCCTGGTCATGAGCAGTGTACATTTTAATTTATACAGGGTCATGTGATTATGAATCAACCAATCACAATAATTGTGTTTGGAGCAAGGAAAATTGCAGGTGTATACAACAGTGATTTTCTTTTACTGAAGAATTAAAGTCAGTGAGTAAATTGGAGGCATAAATCCTTGAAGCTTATCAGCTAAATGTACACTGCTCGTGACTAGTGCAGCTTCTTGCATTTGTGGTAGAGTGGAAAAAAGTAAACCTTTTGAGAAAAATAAGACAAAGTTTAAATTTAGAGACTGACATTTATGAACAGACTGAAGAACTTACCTTGTATCAAGGAATATCCTTCAAGAAGATTCAATGCACTTTTTGGTAGATTATTTACAATAGTGTTGATTATAGGGAATTACAACTGATAGGTTCTCACCACCAGATTAGATCATCCCTGATGAAGGCACTTAAGACAGGAGTGTCGAAATGTTGGGTCTATGAATTGTAATTCAGCCAAACCATGTCTGATTGTCCACTGGTTCCCTTGTGAACTTGAAACAACATTGTTTTGAAATATTAACTTCTAACTGACCGAGTGTGAGGGCCACACTGAGGAATATTGGCAATATGGTCCAAGGTTCATATAAAAATCACTGAGGAACAATATTCCTAAGTATGGCCTCGAGCAAGGGAGGTTAGTAAGCATCGTTAATTTGTTGTGTGGCACTCTGAGCAAACTTGATGTTGAGTTTGAATTCCAAACAAAACTACAAAGCTTATGACCATTTCTCTGGAGAACGGTGTGGATGTCAGTGGCTTTTTTTTTCGCGGAGGGATCGGAGTTGACTTAAATGGGCAAATTGGTTCTGAATTACTGTTGATCTTATGGTAATTTTGCCAATCATTTTAAAAGCAAACCATTACAGTACTGTGTAGAAGCAATTCAAAAAAAAAAAAGAGTTTACCAGAAAAGTTTAACAAACATTTGTAATGATAAGTTTGATTATACCTCACAGAAGCCTCCCCCCCCCCTCCCCCCCTAGGCTTACCAAGGAAGTACAAAAAAGCTCAGGATATTTTTAACAATGCTACCAGAGGTATTCATGGTCAATAACCTCAGTTTATGTTATGCAATGAAGACTGACGCGTATTTAACAGTTTGTTGTAAAGTAACTAGTTTATTAACCCTTCAATTCCTAAGAACTGAGGATTTTTAACTTTCCCCTCTAGCTGCTTCACATTTCCTTGTAAATTGGTTAGGGGAATTTGATGTTTGATCAAGATAATAACCTCTACCTGATAAGTTTCAATATTCTCTTTAACTGATTGTTGAATAATGCATGGATATTATCGGGATAAATTACATGTTTTTCACTTGTGTGGGTTAAAAGAATCTGTACATTCACTGGTTCAGTAAGATTTTATGGCCATGATCTGATGGGTCCTCAGTGTTAAGTGTCACCTGAGATAAGTTGGGGTTTGAACTGAGTCAAGAAATGAGTGATCATTGCCAGAACTGACTTGATATTTTATTTTATGCTTGATTCTGCAGGAGGAAAGAGTCATGCCAATGATTGTACCAGTCTTAGGTATAGAAAGAAAAAACATACACAATTAGCGGTAAATTTTTTAACTTAAAAAAAAAATTATTGTACTTTTTCATAACCCTTTCACTCCCAAAATCTGATTTATTTAGTAATTCTCCCTACTGTCTGCCATAGAATTCTCGTAATGTTAGTTTGTCGAATTTGGTGTTGGGTCAACTAATAGCATAATTATTTTTCTTTAGTTTATTCTCAACACTTGCCTGCTTGATATTGTACTGATATTGTAAGGAGAAATTCTGTCTTGGTCACTCATGAGAGTTAATGGGTTCATGGCAGAATTAAAGATTAATTAACAATTATTCCACAAGCGTGCGTTGGATATGAGATAATAGACAGCCAACGAGGTGCTATGCTCCTCATTGGCTATAATCATCTCATATCCAACAAGTGTGAGTGGAATAATGATTATTTTATTAAAAAATGTTCAATTACATTACTGAAATTTATTACATTTTTAGCTCCCTTTTCATATTAAGCTGAGGCATACACTTACCATAATGGCTAAGCCAATAAAAAGTCTTGAATTGCATTATCCAATGATCTGGTTTTTAATAATATGTGATATTGCACAAAATGTATTATGATAGAGCTGATATTTTTTTCCTACCCAACTTAAACAGGAAGTGCCTCTGTGCAGGACTTAATAGGACTTATCTTGAACAAGTATACAAACCAGGGATTACAGCCTCCACTCAACGTACAAAATTGTTAGTAGCTATTTTGAGGGATTTTTGGTGTAGAGTATGTTAACTTTTAAACCTTATCAAGTTTTCTTAAAAGTTAATATCAGTCAGAGCAAAGGACAAGTTATTGGTTTTTGTCCAAAGGAAATTCAAGATTTCTTTCTTATATCAATTTCAGAATGATGTCAAATCTTTTTGTTTGCATATGGCTGAGGATGATGGAGAAGTGGACACTGACTTTCCAGGTATACACATACAGTACATTTAATTCCACTTCTTAACTCTCAGAAGTGATGTAAGTGTAACTTCTCCCTAGAATAACCTTGGAACATCCAACAAACAAGTAATAAGAGTACTCCAACTTATGAGGTAGAAGTAGTTCTTTTGATTAAAGACCAAACTCTTCAGTGTAGCTAACTCAAAAGGAAATGTGTAGCAGCCAGAGGGGAGAATTAACAAACAGATCGTGGAGTTGAAGGGTTAATTTAGCATCATTTTTACCATTCTAGGACTTAGGACAGTATTATACTGTATGAAACAGGGGAAAACTTTGGAGAGAAAGTGGAGTAAAAATATGGCCACACTGAATTGAAGGACCCAATTAAACTTAGGCTTTATTCCTGTTTTTTTTTTTAAGCTTGACTTGTAGTGCAACAAACATTTAAGCACATGCATGCACCAGATTTAAAATCAGATAAAAAGCACTTCCAGCGATGGCTTTTCTTATGATGTTTTTCATCTTTCACACAGGCCACATTTGATTGATACCATGCCCAGAAATACTATTATAATAGAATGTATCTGAAAACTTAAGAAGCCAAAAAACTCAAAATCTAAATTTAGCAGTGGAGTAAGAGACTCTGGTACCTCACTCAATCAAGTTTCACAAATGATACAAGTAGACATTTTGCTTATTGTTTGTGTTTTTCCTTGCCACCAGGGGACTCTGAACAATACTACACAACTTGAAAAATATCTGCAAGCATTATAATATGTGAAACCATGGAATAAGGTGTACATGTCTAGAATAAGAATAAGATTTATGTACAGCGTGATATATAGTCATGAATCTGCACCAATCATTTTAATTTGCTTCTTTGATAAAGTATTAAGTTTCTCAGCCTTTATTATCTTTAATTATTCTTAGGTGTTTGTGTATCAATATTTCTCTCCAATTTTTTTGTATTGTAGCGCTTGAGAACAAGGAGCCAATTACGAAATTTTTTTTCAATTGTCTGGCTTTGGTTCA
The DNA here is from genome assembly GCF_964205215.1 of Stylophora pistillata. Taxonomy (NCBI): domain Eukaryota; kingdom Metazoa; phylum Cnidaria; class Anthozoa; order Scleractinia; family Pocilloporidae; genus Stylophora; species Stylophora pistillata. The sequence goes on from NC_142523.1 coordinate 24,745,944, forward strand.
GGTAACTCAGGACATTGTCTTTAGAAGAATTGAGCCAATTGTGTTTTTTTTACTACTTACTAAACAAGTGTTATATTTTGATAGCTTTCCTCCAATTGTCCCTTTCCTTTTATCATGAACCATAAACTTTCCCCTTTGTTCCTGGTTTTGCTGATTAGATGTTGAAAAACGCCATGCCCACATGATTGTTCCCAGCTTAGCATATACACTGTACCTTGCCAAAACCCAGAGTCTTAGGATTGTCTTTCCCTTTCCATCCTTTCCCCACCCCTCTAAGGGTTTTGTTCTGGCCTTCCCCCTCAATCCTCTTTCCCATTCCCCCTTCCCCTTCTCCCTCTCCCCATGGGATTATCAGTCTCCACCTTGCCCTCCCATTTTCCCCCTCTATCTCCTCCCCCTTATCACCTCTCTCCTCCCCTCCAAGATTGATATGGTTAGTCCACTTGTCCCCCCAGACCCCTTTTTAAGAACTAAACTGATGGATAGGAGGGTAATCTCTGCAATAAGTGTTTCTGCTCAATAGTGTGTATTATTATTTAATACACTAAAACAGTGGATAGTGTTTAAGGTGCACTCTGATTGGCAACTCAAACTCCAGATATCCTTTGTTATTCACTTAGCAACTCAGGTGGGATTTACACCAGACAATATTGTAATAGTTGCAAGAATAAATGACAGAGCAACATGTAAAGTCATCTTTTTGAACTGTATTATCTTTTAAATTAGTTAATGTCTTACTTTATACTAAAACAACCACTTACCTCAATGTTGGTGGCTGGTGGTAGATAATTATAATATTTACCTTGGTGCTTCATTGCTTCTAAAAACACCAAGTACCTTATAACTATGAAGTCTAAAATAAATATTATGTTGTTCTCTAACTCCTTGCTGATCATTACGATTTCTAGAAAGATGCCAGTCCTACAAAACCAACACCTCACAAACCTTCATCAGGGATCATAGTTACAGTGTAAGCTCAAATATTTTTAAGAATCAAAAACCATTTTCTCAATAATGAAATATTTCAGAAATATGTAGAGCTTAAGGTTGCCCAAGTCAATTTCATGCTGAAAGTCTCATGGGAATGCTGGAGATTGCACAGTAGGCAGAGTCCTGGCCTCCCACCGCTGTGGCCTGGGTTTAATTCCAAGAGCTGGCATCACGTGTGGGTTCAGTTTGTTGTTGGTTCTCATCCTTGGTTCAGTGATTTTTCTCCAGGTCTTCCAGTTTTCCTCCCTTCTACAAAAACCAACATTACAAATTCCAATTCGACCAGGAAACAGTGGACAAGAAGATTATAATAATATTATATTTGCTTTTGTTATTTAATTCCCACCATGCACTACAAGTATTAAAATTAATTGAAAACCAAAACTACTTCATAATGGGTCTTGCTCACTGTGGAGTTTCTCTGGCTCAGTGATAGAGCATTGGAGCACAGAATCCAAAGGTCTGAGGTTTGATTCCTCATGGGAAATCAGACTTTTTCCTTTGTTCCACGCTTGTGACAAGAGGAAAAACTTCTTACTCCAATCCTTTACCCAACTCAAAACTTACCATCTTATGCTATTGACAAAATTACTTCTGTCAGTCTTTGAAAATTACATATTAATTAAACTATTATAATAATTTCTGATTTGCTTTTTCAGGAATGAGCCCCAGCATGGCTTTTCAAGAGTCAAAGTGGACAGCATGAATGCTAAGAAGAAACAAGTATATGAAAAAATGGTTAAGAAGAGAGGATTACGAAGAACAGGTTTGAAAATATACATGACTTAAATATTATTATAAGCTTTGTGTCTGCTTGAAGGGAAACTGTCCGTTAAAAAAGATATGACTTGTTTTCCCAATTGTCTTTAAAGCAAGGAAAATTTGCAGGTGTACAACAATGAATTTGTAAATTTTTTTATTTTTTCTGAAGAAGTCAGTGAGTCAGAAGCATGAATCCTTGAATCTTATCAGCTAAATGTATGCCTGTAACTAGTCCAGCTTTAACTTTGTGGCAGAGTGGAAAAAGCAAATTTTTAAACCTTTCAAGAAAAATAAGTCAAAGTTTAAATTTAGAGACAGAGTGAAGCATTAAATACCTTGTATAGAGAAACAATCTTCAAGAAGATTCACTGCTCTTTTTGGCAGATTCTTTACAATAAGTGTTGTTTGATGCTGAGTTCTTTAATATCCTTTCTTTTTTATTTCGATCATAGCCAAGGAATATGTCTTGGAAAAACAGTCAGAGCCTGGGGTTCCCATTAGTCTCGATGTAACCCTAGAAAGCATGGCAACAATGGAATTCTGTCTGGTCAGATTTGGCCGTAAGTAGATTTTAATTAGCCCACTTTAACTTAAGTTTCTAAGTGTTGTCTTTGCGCAGTAACTTTTTTTTGTACATCCATTTTGGCATCACTGTTGGTTCTTGCAGTCTGCTTGGCTCACAGCAGACTGAGTGTAATCAGTTTGCAAATTGCTCTTTTTTCAGGCTTCTGAGTCACATTGTTTTTTTCATTTATTACCAACACTTTTGAACAAACTGGGAGATTGGACCAAAGAGATGAATATTAAATAGAACAGACAGTATTCCTATTTTGACATTAAATTGTGAAGATAATACTAAATAATAAATATAGCTAAGTTGGGTCAAATGATTCGGTCTGAAATAAAAAATACAATAATGTTGATTGGAGATTGAAGCAATATGTGGCTTTTTTGTTGATATAATTGTAGGAAAACGGAATCACGAGGAAGAATGGGAAGAGCCTAATATTCGTTTCCAAGCTTACACTTGTTATACATACAGGGTAAGTGTAACACAAAATTAGGGACCTTAACTCTTTACACCCTAACATCAGTATGCATATTCTCCATACTGTTCTCTACATTTCCTAAAGTGCTGACAAAGAGAATTTGTCAAACAATCAGAGTTTATTTAGTTGGTGATCATTTGCTTTATTCTCCTGACCTCACTGTGTGATTCAGGGGTGATAATTATTTCAGGAGAAACTCGATGCTGGTCACTGTTAGGGTCAAAGGTTTAAGCAAACCACAACAGCTATGGCAGTGAGGACATAATTATGGCAAAACAAAATAATCTGATGGACAGGACAAGGGCTCTGCAATTACATCTTATAACTTTGTCTTTCTTGGTCTCAGTGTGCATGAACAACCTTGTGGGCAAATTCTTTAAGTTTTCATTTGGGACTCAATGCTGCTCACATAAATTAGATTATGCTGAAGTTAAGATGTGACACCATTACAGAGAATACCCACATACAGGCATAATGGAAAAATTCTGAATAAAAGTATAATTTTTTTTTAATGTTTTCCTTTGCATTGCCCTTCTGACTGCCCAAGGTTTCTATTATTGCAGATGTTGTCTTGGTTTGTTGCTTAATACACACTCTTGTTTAGAGAAAAAAAATATTATTTAATCCTCAGTCATACAGGGTCACCATGCTGCAAAAGCTGAGGACGGTGATGGAGATACAGCTTGGTAAGTCATTCACAGATATTTATTTTGTTGCCTTTTCATCACTGAGTTTCAGCCAATGCATCTTACTACAAAAAATCTGATTGGTCAAGAGAATTCAATCAATATTCAATAGCATGTGAAGTTGACACAATAAATGCAATCTCAGCAGCCAATATTGCATAATAATCATGTCAAGTTCAAAGTCTGCTTAATTTCCAAGCCCCTCCTCAGTGTAGAGTTCTAAACCTTTTATAAACTCAAACATATTTAAACAAGTATCGAATGTTACACTCCCCCTCCCCTCCCTACAGGGTGGGAGGAATGCTCTCCCCACCGGTACCACCTCATCTCATTTTTTCCTGTTTTACTTCAATTTTTTTTCCTTTTGTATTTCATTTAACTTCTTATTGATCACTTTCTCTGTTGCCCTTCAGGAGTTTCTCTTGAGAAGATAGAAATTGACCCAGTACTTCAACCCAAGTCAGCAAAAAAGTTTTGGGGAAAACAAAAATTTGTAAGTATTATCACTGACAGTACATTTGTTCAAATTTGGAGAGAATATTTTGATCATGGCTGTAAAACAAAAAAAATTTAATATGCAGGTTTTCACTTTACTGCATTTTGCCAGTTAGACAGGTCGTTAGCTACCCTTTTTGCCTCACCCCACAGTTAGACAGGTCCTTAGCTACCCTTTCTGCCTCACCCCACAGTTAGACAGGTCCATAGCTACCCTTTCTGCCTCACCCCACAGTTAGACAGGTCCTTAGCTACCCTTTCTGCCTCACCCCACAGTTTGACAGGTCCTTAGCTACCCTTTCTGCCTCACCCCACAGTTAGACAGGTCCTTAGCTACCCTTTCTGCCTCACCCCACAGTTAGACAGGTCCATAGCTACCCTTTCTGCCTCACCCCACAGGTAGACAGGTCCATAGCTACCCTTTCTGCCTCACCCCACAGTTTGACAGGTCCTTAGCTACCCTTTCTGCCTCACCCCACAGTTAGACAGGTCATTAGCTACCCTTTCTGCCTCACCCCACAGTTAGACAGGTCATTAGCTACCCTTTCTGCCTCACCCCACCTTTAGACAGGTCCTTAGCTACCCTTTCTGCCTCTCCCCACCTTTAGACAGGTCCTTAACTACCCTTTCTGCCTCACCCCACAGGTAGACAGGCCCTTAGCTACCCTTTCTGCCTCACCCCACAGGTAGACAGGTCCTTAGCTACCCTTTCTGCCTCACCCCACCTTTAGACAGGTCGTTAACTACCCTTTCTGCCTCACCCCACAGGTAGACAGGTCCTTAGCAACCGTTTCTGCCTCACCCCACAGGTAGACAGGTCCTTAGCTACCCTTTCTGCCTCACCCCACAGGTAGACAGGTCCTTAGCTACCCTTTCTGCCTCACCCCACAGATAGACAGGTCCTTAGCTACTCTTTCTGCCTCACCCCACAGTTAGACAGGTCCTCAGCTACCCTCTCTGCCTCACCCCACAGGTAGACAGGTCCTTAGCTACCCTTTCTGCCTCACCCCACAGGTAGACAGGTCCTTAGCTACCCTTTGTGCCTCACCCATGAGTGACCAACACAGACAAGTGATGAGAATAGAGTGTGAATGGATACTGGGATTAATTATCAGGGAAGCCTCAGATCAAATGCTGCAGGGAAACCTTGTGGTGGACTGGCATCCCAATCTAAGGAGGGGATGGGGGGGGGGGGGAATAAAACTCTTAAAGTCAATTCATGCTACCCATATAAGCTCTGGCTGCATGAGCTGTTGCCTCAAGTACAGAGGGGAACATGGAGTGTTTTGAATACCACAACACTGCAAACAAAATAGAATAAACACCGCATCACTGCAAGAAATATTATCAACACACACCGACACCATGATATGGTTTAAGCCTCAGCATTTATCTGGTCTGGTTTCACTCATCTTTACCATGTGCCGGTCTTTGGCTGGCTGATAGTGCATGTTGTAGAGGTCCATATGTCAAGTGAAATATTAACAAACATGGCCTAGGGCTACTTGGCTAAGGTTAATTAAAGTTTAACTCAAATGTATCGCATATTTTGTTCAAAAACTAACTGTGGCCAGGTTTTCAAAATCTATTAAAGAATAAACTGCAACACTGGAAATGGTTCCTTTCACCAAAAACTGTTCATTTGAAATTACAAACATCATATACCGTAAAGTTTGAGATCACTGCAACACCAGAATGCAAGTTGTTCTACACCACAATACGAAGAGCAAGAAGAGTCAGCACCCCAACACTGCAAACCCCAATGGCCCCCTGAGCACAGTGTTAACTTTTTTTATCTGAATTGTCCTGTTACCTCTTCCTTTTAATACTAACTTGTAAAATCACTTTTTCTTAAGACTTCAATAGATATGGAAAATGTGGTTGCTTGTGACCTAAATGAAGTGAAGAACAATGGAAAATCTGTGTTCAGAATAGTTTACTTCAGTCAAAATGCACATGAGTTTAAACACTACGACTTTGAAACTGATGCTGATGATGCAGGTGAGAAATTTTCTGTCTTTTTCTTTGCATACAGTAATTTATCTCAGCAAAGAGCATTTTTCACAGCAAAGAGCATTTGAGATAGTCTAGTTTTGGAAGTAAGTTGATTATTATTCCCTGGCCTACCAGTTGTTTTTTTTGTCGACATTGGTATTTATAACAACAAACATATGAAACATATGTGTGAACTGCGGTTATAAGACGTATATGAGAAGGATCCTTCGCAGTAAAGCACTATTTGAGCAATAGTGAAAATCAGACCTGAAAAAAGTTTCAGGCCTGTACGGGATTCGAACCACTGACCTCTGCCTACTAGTGCAGCGCTCTACCAATTGAGCTAACAAGCCAACTGGGAGCAGGCCAGGCCGTACAGGCCTGAAACTTTTTTCAGGTCTGATTTTCACTATTGCTCAAATAGTGCTTTACTGCGAAGGATCCTTCTCATATACATTGGTATTTATATTCTCCATATTAACAATCAAGAGCCTCTGTATTGTTGGTGATCATTTCCTTTATTCTCAATACCCTACTGTTTGATTCAGGGTTGATATTGTAAGGAGAAATTAGATTTTAGTCAGCCTAAAGCATCAAAGGCTTCATTGATTGGGCAACAATTTTCCCTGGTGTACAAAAAAATGTTTTTTCAACATTAATTTTGTTGTTGTTGTTTATGTTTCTTTGTTCATTTGTTTTGCCAGGAGAAATAGTGGAACAGGTCAATCACATTATCAAGTCCAACATGAGTGGAAAAAGATCAGAATACTTGTCTTCAAAAGAAAGAAAATCTGACAAAAGAAGATCTTTAAGATCATAGCCATTGCAACAAGAACTACTGAAGCTTACTCACACTATTAAATGACCGATCAATAAAAATTATGCTGTATTTCCTCAAATAAATGGCCACACTCCAATAAGCACCCACCCCAACCCCCCCCCCCCCACCCCTAAGCCACAGAGTCCATAAGGCAATCTCCCTTGTCCCTAACTCACTTAAATCGTAGGGATACAAGAAAAACCTGTTTCTATTATTGCCACTTTAGATCATTTTAAACTTACAGCAGAGTCATTACAGGAGAATAACAAGTGCCCCCCTTGATTAGGCACCCTTCCTACAATAAATGCCCCCTCTTTTACCCGACATTTTTCGAGGAAGTACAGTACCTAATTTTAGAAATTCTCCTCAAGTTTAAATAAATAAGACAGTAGTTAAGAACAAGTCTCTGCAAGAATCAAACATCTTAGGAAATGAAAATTTTTAACACCCCTTCAAATTTTGCATGCAGTTAGGCACTCGGGGGGGATGCACAAAAATGCCCATTTTTAAGGTTGCAGCACTCTTGTTGCCATGATAACAATGGCTGCTTGTTTAAGGCCTGAGTCATGTTACCCGAAAAAAAAACAGTCGAAATGACTCTCGGGCGACTTAATCCGTTACCACTTAAAAAAATATTTACCGGGCCAAAGAATGGTCCAAAATTGGCAAAGCTCCACTTAAGTCAGACCACGTCTGCAAATCGCATTCATTCACCAGACTGTGCACCCGATCTCCTTCCGTCGCTTTAAGGTGTTTAAGACCATCGCTTTCCAAATCAAGTATCCTTCCGTAGATCTGCTCTTCATTTAAAGCACCTAGAAGTCTATCTCAATCGGGACGGAGCGGAAATTTAAACCCCTTGAAAATCTCAAAACTCGCTACCAGTTAAACGGGAAGTTCGCAGTCACTTATGCTCGGGCAGCAGGTGTGAACGCAGCTTTATTAGGAAGCACGCTCGCCCCATGTTTTAATTGTTGTTTAACAGGTTTGGGGGTAAGAAACATTAAAATCAAAGCTCAGACAACATCTCCCAAATAGCAGCATTTATTTCAACCAAATGTAGTTTGTTGTTTTACACTATGCAATTAAAGATATGTAAATCCTTTTGTGAGCGCTTCCTGGCATTTTCTTGTGAACTGCACCCATTTATTGAGGTTTAACTATGGCGTTACTGTTCATGTAGTGGTAAGTTTGAAAGCTCTGCAAAATAAGTTCCATGGTCTGATAAGCTGCGAAGTGTTACTGAGCCAAATCAATTTGTGGAGAATTAATTTTAGGCCGTGAGACAATTTTAAGTGGCGCATTCCGTTGTGTGATACAATAGAGAATGACATCGTGAAAACAAGAACAAAAAAATGGTTTTGTGGGTGCAAGGACATAGCGTGCATGGAAATAATCTGGCGCACCTGAAAATTCGCGCGCTCCTTAAATTTCATCCATTGCAGACCTGAGACCTCATTCTCGTTACCAGTTCTTTTTATCTTTGGTCGCCCAGCAATAGCAACCGAGTTGCTCTGAGAACGAGAATACGGAGACATCATTTTCTTTGATATTTACAGACTTGCAGTGCGTAAGAAAGGATTCGCACTGAGAAAAGGGACTACTTTTAGCGTATATGAATTCTAGCTTCTGTCTTACCCTTAGAATCAAGCTCTCCGTCTCGATTCGTGTCAAAAGCTACCATATATCGGCTAGCAATCAGCAGAGAGTCCTTCAGCCAACTCATCTGGTGAAATACCACCATCTCCATCTGTGTCCATAGTTTCAAATGTACCATCCTGAAGAGATTTAAAAGTTTGTATAGTTTCTAAAAGAATTGTGGTACTGTGTCGGGGGGGGGGGGGGGGGCTGTGGGAGGTTGGTGGTTGGTTTTGGTATATACTGAAACAGTGCACGGCATTGAAGATGTGCCCTGATTGGCTACTCAAACTTAACTTGAATATCCTTTGCTATTTATCTTCCAGCAACTCACGCAGAATATGCGCCCGAAAATGTTGCATTCGTTGCAAGAGTGAGTGAGTTAAAATCATCTTTAAGTGTTGTCTTATATCACTGTTTTAATTTATGCCTAAACATTTGCAGCTCAGTAAATACCCACTGCTGACCCACCCCTACTGAGTTTGATAGTTTATAATTACCAATTACTGAGCTTTGGCTCTTGGCTCCGATTCTCTAGTGATGAAGGGCAAACGCTCCAAAGGTCAGCCTTAGAAACTCTCTCTGGTGGCCGATAAATGCTAACTCAAGAGATGTAAAAATAGCTGTTACACAACCTTTCAGACCCCCATCCTTTTTTATCAATACCCTGAGGGAATTTTAGTTCCCCTTCCAGATCCTAGATCCTAGAGTCCCCGTTTCTTCTGGTACTTGATAATAAAAGTGAAAACAAGTGGATACGGGGGCGCCAATAAATATAGTGCATTCACTGAGCATGCGCATTATTGCTTTCTTATTTCCCGGCCAACGATGCAAAGAGCAAAGACATCAGCCTTTTCAAAAGTTCCACAGCGCCTTGAAATACATCCACTTCGAGGTTTGTTTAGTTTTTTTTTAACAAAGCAAAACAAAGTAAAACAGTTTTGGACAAATTCAGCCAATTCTGAATCCCCTCCTTGCTAATTCTTTTATTCTTCTCCTGAGATAGATGGACACGCCCTCAATGTTAAGAAATGTACGATAACTTACCTCATAATTATCAATCTCTCTTTCGTCCGAAGTCACGACTGGCCTCCCAAATGCCGCGCTGGCTGCCAAAGCCAACAGTGCACAGAAAATAAAGATCTTTATATTCGTCATGTATCTCAGTCGCCTTCGCTTCTGTAAAACATAGAAAAAAAATACAATTTCAATACACTTAACCAGGTTAATACATACATACACACATAACCTTTATTTATGTGTCTAGTGACTCCAACGCCAAGGCACTGATAGGGGACACTAACAGATACAGTATGTTACAAATTTGGTAAAAAAATATTGATTAAATAATAAAATATTGGTAAAATGATTAGCAGTTAATACTGATTAAAATATTGGATAAAGTATTAATTAATTAATAATAATTAATTCGAGTATGATCCTTAAGAAAAGATGCACTTGTAATTACTATTTGGATCTTGAAAAATCTTTTAAGTTTGCTACAACACTTTTTACAATCAAAACTATATGACACTATTTTAAGACATTTATATTTTAAGTTGTGCAGAGATAACAAATCGTTCCACATCCATTGACTTCAGTTGATAAATCTTTCTTTCGTATCATCGCTCTGATTATCCTTTCCTTTTTGGTTAGCTTTGCCTAGAGTGATGGCCCTAAATAGCTGATCGAATGCTTGCCTTGAGTGACAGTGCGATAACGCACCCGCCTGAAGTCACAGTTTCTTAAATTATATTTCTCTTACTTGTTCACAGTTCAATTGGAATATATCCGTTAAGTACGTTGGTGTAAGTCCACCTTTAACTTTATCCATGAGGACATATACACCTTGTAGCCTTCTATTAGATAATGGTGTCACTTTGGCTTTTTGAAGTAATGTTCCATGTGTATCCGATGTGATATTAAATACCGCCCATAAAGCTCTTTCCTGTAGCCTTTCAAGTTTTCTCCAATCCGAGGCTCGCGGAAAAGTGCCGTACCAAGTGGCAATAGAATAGCGACACATAAGCTTTCCACCTCCACGCCTAACGAAGACTAGCTGTGTGGCATTCGAAACGTCATGGTCAACCCACGATTGGTTAGCTAGACTCTTATATCGTGAGACAAATGATTAACTGTTCATTTATGCAAAAATATCTCGTTTCATCAGGAATCAGGAATAACCTGTTTATTTCGAGAGCTAGGAAAGAAACCCGACAGTGTTTGTAGGACAATAAACCCACGGGAGTCGTTTATGTTTTCTATGTTTTATCTATATATTTTAATATTCTGCCGCTTTTTGCGTCTCCATCGTCGATACTATCCAAGAAATAAAAACGTTGTAAGTCCACTTCAAGCAATTTATTTTCTTGCGCGGGATCAAAGCGAGCAATCCCAAGCGGGCAAGATGGGTCCAACTTGCCCGCTCGTAGAGCTCACCGGAACGTAGGTTTCGCGTCTCACTTCCTACCTTCACTTCATGCGATATAATGATAATTATTATTTGCATGAGACTTTTTCCCCTTTTTATAAACGCAAGGTTCACATCTGCTAATTTTTTTCAAATTACGCATGTAATCTCTGATTTAAGACCAGTTCAATTTGTGCAACACAGTCATGTGTTCTGCAATCTCGCGTAAACGGAGAACAGGTTTTACACAGCGAGTTTGAAAAAGCTAACTTTCTACGAAGAGTTGGATATTTTCTTTTGCATTATATTTATCCTTTTTCTTTCACTCCTTTTTTTTTTTTTTCCTAATAAAGTGCTCATATTATTAATTGCCCAACGACAGTCAGTTTCTTATCAAACCCTTTTTGTAACGCGTGTACTCGTCACAATCAAAGAAGCGAAAAAATGGAAACGTTAATCAGTTCTAGACTTGAATTCTTTACCCCCTTGTTTGACCGAGAGAAGACTAGGACCGGAGTGAAGTTTAACGCCGGAATGAGTGACTGTATCACTGACCTCTATGAGTTACTGTATATATTGTATAAAACAGAGGATTTTTCTCTTATGAGTATCGACTGCACAAAAAAGTACTGAGGTTTCCCCCTTTCATTCGCTCTAAAAGCTGCATTATAATCTCTCCTTTCTTCCATTGTCAGGAGATTTCATTTTAACGACCAACCCTTTGCGTTAAAAAAAAATACGTGGTCTTCGCGCATTTAATTATGTTGTCTGTTTATTCCTTATTTGTGAAGATTGCTCCGTTCCTTTCTTCCAATTCTTAATTCAGCACTAAAGAGAAATAACTTACCTTTTCTTGAAAAACTGCGAAAAAAGTTGAAATAGACGGTTCTAACGCGAATCACCTTGAAATTAGATTTGATATGCGCTTCTCGCCTTCTAACTCCAGATATTAAGCAAAATTCAAAAGATTTTATTTACCATTCCAATGTAACAATCCTCATCGCCGTGACATAACTGTTCCAGAAACTTGAATTTGCTATCTGGGGAATCGAGAAGACTAAAGTAAAAGCATCTGCTTCAAACCAGGTGGTCATTTCGTGTTCATCAAAGGGATGAGACAAATCAAAGTACAGTAGACTCTCTCTCGAAGACAAGCGCTGCTGGAACCGAATTCGTATCCAATTGTCTGACGTAGGAAGATGGCGGAAAAAACATGGAAGAGAGTCAAGACAACGCAACCTCGGGAATTCTGAGGGAACAAGGCTGTTCCGATGCACATTAAGTACATGCATTTCTGTTTTAAATGTTCTTCGCTGGGAAAACTGAATTGCATGTTTAACGCTTTTAAAATCTACATCCGGTTCTAGAACAAAACAAGAAATTGCGAAATTCGCTTCCTTGAAAGTTTTTCTTTTTTGTTATTTGTATTTGTATTGCATGTATGCATTTACGAATATTTATACAGGGTAGCCCAGTTCAGCTAAGGCTGGTTTAAATGGGGCCCTGTCACACCCACCCATTCCATCCCAGGGAAAGACAACCACCACACAGTAATCTTGTGCAAGGCTCGAACCCTTGCCCTCCTGCACAACACAATCCGGCGCTCTAACCAACTGAGCTAACCGGGGGACGGTAACGTTAATAGGGTTAAGTTATGGTAAACTGATTGAAAAACAGCGGTTAGCTAAATTTTCGTTCCTCTCCACCCCCCTAAAAAAATCGACATTCCAAGTTAGTAGTGAAATTCAAATTGAAAGTGGTCAGAGAATAAATTGATTAGCGATGGGTTCGAAAAAGAATCCAGATGTAAAGGAACATAGGACAAAAAAAACAAAGCAAAACAGATAAATGAAAGAAAAATAGGCTAGGAGCAATGATGGATGGGCAAAATTTCATTTAGCAAAACACATTTTTGTTTGTAAGGTACCGCGAATCATCCATAAAACGTTAATCACTGTAGAGAATCAATTGATTTAAACCAACTTCAAGAGCTCATAGAGACATTAATCATTGTCATAATGTCCAAATTTAGCGTGTTACCAGGACAGTAAAATAAATAATAATAATATTAAGAATATATAATTCTAGCGCTGGTTCTCTCAGTGGAAACACCCTTATCCTACTCAATCCAAACTGAGTCCATGATCGTTCCCTTCAAAGCTTCCAGTGTTGCTCTATATGCTGAGGAAGTACCAGTTCGATTCGTTTCCAGGGTTCCTCTTCTCCCCTTCACCCAGGCCCTCTCTTGACTCAGCATGAGGGAGAGAAAAAAAGGGACCCTGGAAACAAGTTTGACTATCTTTACGACCTCAGGTCAATATTCCCCAATACGCCCCTTGTCCTCGGTTAGTGAGAAGCTCTTAGCGCCCATTGCTTTCAAACAATTATCCCAGAAGTGAATTTCAATAAAAAGAAAAAAAAGAAACTAAGCGTTACCCCGCAACAAATATTAGAAAATCAGTCAACGAGAGCGAGCCGAATATATGGGCATTATTGCCGGAGCATGAGGTCAAGATGGCGAGATATTGGCCGAGTTCCTTTTTGCGTTTTTATGGACCGCGACGAAGTCGAGGTCCATCAAAACGCAATAAAACAAGGACGAGGGGAATATCCAGGCATTTTGACCGAGCAAGCTTTTTCAATTAAAGGATTTCTTATATAGCGAAAATAATTCGCCTTTTTAAGAATCGAGAATAACTTGTTCATTTCGAGAGCCGAGAAAGAAGGGCAATTGTGTTTGTAGCACAATAAACCCACGAGGGTCGTTTATGTTTTCTTTGCTCTGACTGCCGCTTTTTGTGACTTAATCGCTGACATTGGCCAAAAGTTACGAACTTTGTAAGTCCGTTCAATGCACTTTTTCCTTGCGCGGAATCAAAGCGGGTAGTCCAGGGTGGGCAAGATGGCCCATCCATTTGTTCAAATAACAACTATAACATGATTTACCACTTTATACCTGCATGATCCTGTGAAAGAATCGAAACTGCCATGAACTGAGTGTATTTGTCAAAGTTCTTTAATAGAAAGTGAATAGCCTGAAAAAAAAAAACTTCTGAAACTTTTAAAAGGTTCACGCATAATAAATTAGCCCACGTGGATAGGCCGAAGTTATTTCGTTACTAAGGGAAATCGAGGGAAGGAAGTGTTAAATGGCTGGTCGAATCGTTTTAGGCGGGGTTGTTTTGTAAAATGAGTTGTCCTTTTTCTCACTGACTTGGCGCGTAATCTTCTTTATACCCGAAAACGAAATTTTCAACAGCGTTAAGGTATTTTCAGCTTTATTTCATTATTTTTTCCATGAAAAAAATTAATGGTTTCACAGGTTCCCTTGGTTCCGCTGGTTCCAAAAGTCTCGCTGATTCCGATCTGCTGATCCATAGTTTAGTAACATCCCCTAACATGGGAAGTGCTTAGCGCATTTTGAAACCTTCTGTAAGATTATTAATCATTTCCTTGCAAAAAAATATAAAAAAAAGCACAATGAAAACCTTAATAGCTACATTCCACGGCTAGTAAATGTGTTTTCATCACACAAGTGACTATGGATGATTTGCTTGAAAGTTCGAGTAATCTTAGCCTAAAGACACCTTTCAGAATATATACACATTAGAAAAAATGGAGAGTTCCTTGAAAAAACAGGAGAAATATTTGAAATTTTCTTAGTTTCATTATCAAAATCACTTGAAATTGATTTGGCCTCAGTAGCCAATAACTTTCGGAAAAAAATTGAACAAAATCTACTTCACCTGACTACTTAACCAAACAACTTTCGCCGGAAAAGGTCACTGAAGCTTGTTAAGTACTAAGGCTCTAAGTGGCCCTTTTACAAGAAAGCTCGCGTAATCTAAGACTAAAGAGACCTTCCGGAATATACACATAAGAAAAAATGGAGAGTTGCTTGAAAAACTGGGAAATATTTGGAATTTTCTTGCTTTCACTTCATTATAAAAATTACTTGAAATTAATTTGGCTTCAGTGACCAATCGCTTTCGAAAAAATCGAAAATCTACTTCGCTTGACTACTTAACTAACAACTTTCGCCAGAAAAGTAGGTCACTGAAAGTTCTTTAAAAGTTCATTATGAACTGTCCTTTTCTAGATCATTAGACATAGATTTCGATGATTCCTTTTCTTAGAAATGTTTTTCTGTGGGTATCAGTCTTGTCGTTAATAGACGGCGTCCTCCTACTACATAAAACCAACTGGAATTTACCGGCATTGTAAATCCAACGCATTCGGATAAAGTGTACCAATTTACACTTGGCTCTCAGGCTGTGCAGACGACACAGGCCAATTTATATAGTCAAATGTCACGTTGTCGCCAATCAGTAGAAACGGAGACCATTGAGTGACTTTGACAAAGCCGTTGTTTCTCATCCACCGCCGAAGACAAGAAACTTACTTCAGTTCTCAAAAAGCTGCAAGAGATGCACGTACTCACTGATGAGATGAATCGAACGATGCAACTTGAAATAAATATTTGTTCACTGATTCTCGATAGATGCGAAATTTCAAAGATTTATTTATCAATCCAAAGTGATATTTCTCGTCTCTTTTGATACAACTACTCCACAAAACTGAGAACAATATAATAAAAGCAATTTGCTTTACTCTGGATGGTTTTCAGGTTAACATCAAAATACAGTTGACTATCTCTAAGACGATCTCTGCTGGTAGAAAGATGGCACGCTCAGAGGAGAGTCGAGAAAACGAAACAACGACTGAGGTAACACAACGGTGTCGATTTAAATGTTTTTCAACCAGGCTGATTTTCTCAGTAGTATCTTTGATTCAGGCGACTAGGACCTTTCTCCACTTTCTTTTCACCACATCAACTTAGTCTGGGGTCCTCATTCTGTAGATCGTCTCGCAAATAGTGTAAATGCCAAACTCCCTCGTTTCAATTCAAGATTTTGGAATCCAGGTTCTGAAGGCATAGATACTTTTGTCATGGATTGGCACGGGTGAAATAATTATGCCTGTCCGCCTATCTGTCTAATTCTGAGGGTCTTACATCATATGCATAACTCTAGAGCTTCAGGTTCCCTTATCGTTCCTTTCTGACTTTCCGCCCCCTTTTGGCCAATGATTTGTCCAGATGGAGGACGTGTCCCATCTTTCGTTGTTGACTGGATGGAACTTCCCACATTCAAAGAAGCTTTCATTCCCAGCAGTTGTAAAAGCGTGATTGGAAACGAGAGCCTCAGCTTCAGGATGATTGCTTTAAGAGTCCACTTCGACTGTTAGGTAGTTCCCTTATTTTTATTTATTTTTTCTTTTTGTCCGCAGTATTGTTAGCGGGCCGGTGTATTTTCTTTCTTTGTACTCTTGGGGCCATGCAGCCTCTAGTTAGCACACGATAGCAAATACTGTGTTGTCATGTTTCCTGTTGTTATTTCGCACGAGTTAGGTGGCGATGGGGAATTCAGACGAAAGATGAATTTTTCCGCGTTTTGAATAATTAGCGGAAAAATATGCTCTCGTCGTTACGAACTATCAAGGGATTCGGTGAGTCTATGTAAGGAGTGTTTTATGTAGATTAGTCATCTTGGTGTTCTCGCTGGAGGCTCTTACTCTTACTTTATCTTGCTAATTTTTCTGTCCTTCTTTCTTTTAGTTCATGGCGTTAGCACTACTGAGAAACAGCTGATTTGTGTCCAGTCGCGCGTGCTGAATCTTGATGGAGTTTATTTAGGAAACTTTTCGCTTCTTGTGGTTTTAGTTACTCACATATTATTCAAATGCGTGCTTATATTTCGCGACTGTTTTGTCAATTTGGAAGGATATAGAGACTTTCCTTTACGCCATTAATTTGTCCCTTCTGGTGTATTGGCCTTTTTGTGCCAGGAGAATTTGCGACCATCTATGCCCAGGAATATGGGATCATCTTTGCCCTCGAGCGTGAGACCATCTGCGCTCAGCTTTCATAGAATTGCGAGATATTTTAGTTGTCAGTGGTTTGTGTTTATTTAACATCTTCTTTACATTTGTAATCAGGGGCCAATCTATACCCCCGACCGGAGTTGGGACTATTTGTGTCCAGCATTTAGGGAGTTGCGCGTTAATTTTGTAGGGTCGATTAGTTTGTGTTTCAAGTTAACACGTCTTAAATTTGTGAATAAGGGACCACCTGTGCCCTTTGCCGGACTCGGGACAGTCTGTGCCCATGGGTGTGGATTGATTCGTGCAATCACGTGTTAGATCTCCTATTACCTTTATTGCTGTTTATCAGTTCCTGATCTCTATTTATTAAATGATATAGACGGGTTCCTTATCTTTTTTATGTCTCTTTTTTTCTTTCTTCGGTTGGTTCTTCTCTTTTGTATTGTTTTCCTTGCAGATGTGTTCCAGTCGGAAATGTGGTCGGAACTCTTCTCTTCAATCCCCGAGCATCTCCAACCCACTGCGTCTCCTGATCTGGTGAAGGGCACAGTTCCTGGTTCTAAAGCGGATGATACTGTACGTACCTACCTGGAGGTTTTAGATGATGGAAGCGTTGGGCTTCTTCCAATTTTGTCTGCCCCTTTGCTGCCAGTCCCTTTCAAGTCGCGACTTATTTGCAGTGCTTGCTTCAAGATGTTCATTCTCCTTCTCCAGTTCTTAACGCCGTCTATAACATCGACTGGGCGCAGCAGATGGCTGGCTTGTCTAAAATCTCCATTCATCCTCTGGTTTCCCGAATGGTTGGCGCGTCTGAGAGGTTTTGGGAAGGCCCAAAGTTCAAAAGGATCCTGTGACTCCTGAGATGTTAGAGGCCCTCGTGGAATCCAAGATTATAGATAAGCTTCCTTCTATTTCGGATCTCAGATCGGTTGCCTTATGTCTTATAGGTTACGCGGGTTTTTTTTTTCGCTTCAGCGAGTTAAGCCAAATAAAGGCCTGTGATGTTAAGTTTTTCCCCTCAAATGCTTCCATTTTCCTAGAGTCCTCAAAAACTGATCATTTCCGTGACGGGGCGTGGATCGTTATCGCGAGGTCTGACCTATTGACATGTCCTGTTAAGGCCTTGGAAGAATACGTCTCAGCTGCGCAGATCGACCTCTCCGAAGAGTTACCTCTCTTTAGAGCCCTCACTTCTCCTCGGTCGAAAGCGATGGTCCGAAGCCAAGGGATTAACTCTTCAAGAGCTCGCGAACTTGTAAAGGATGCTTTTCGAGGTTTAATAGACGTTTCAAAGCTCAGCGTTCATAGCCTTAGAGCTGGTGGAGCCACCTCAGAAGCCAATGTCGGAATCCCTGATAGACTATTAAAGGGTCATGGTCGTTGGGCGAGCGCAATCGCCAAAGCAATAATTCATAGGTGCATGTAGGAAAAAAGAGAACCTAGGGAAGAACCAACGACCATCCAAAGGATGAAAAAACCTCACTGCGCTCGTTACAGCAAAGACTGAGAAAAAACCCCGGCCCTATGGATAGAACTCCCCCGACCTGCCGGGCACGGCCTTAAAAAAAAAC
This sequence comes from Stylophora pistillata, assembly GCF_964205215.1. Classification (NCBI taxonomy): domain Eukaryota; kingdom Metazoa; phylum Cnidaria; class Anthozoa; order Scleractinia; family Pocilloporidae; genus Stylophora; species Stylophora pistillata. The sequence goes on from NC_142523.1 coordinate 24,764,243, forward strand.
AAGGCATGCAATTCAGATTCCTAAAGATCGTGAGACCAATAGACGAAAATCAACATTGTCTTTTACATAGCCATATTTGGCATTTAACATGACACGTCGATAGGTCAGACCTGGCGATAACGATCCGCGCCCCGTCACGGAATTGATCAGTTTTTGACGACTCTAGGAAAATGGAAGCATATGAGGGGAAAAACTTAATATCACAGGCCTGGGACTGGAACACATCTGCAAGGAAAACTAGACAAAAAAGAACCAACCGAAGAAGAAAAAAAAAGACCTTGGCAGCTGTGACAGTTATAGTAGTACGACTGAAAACTCAACCAACTTGCTTGACATCCTTCGTTGTTTTTCTAAAAGGTTATGGCTGTAGGTGGATATTGAACCCGGGTTGGCGTGACCTGTTAGCTCGGAGATTGTTTTATCCGGGCCAGGCCGCGTTGACAGGAGTTTAGCATTATCGCGAGCGAAAGAGGTTTTTCATACCTGTCCAAGAATTTGTAGTTCAGTTCAAAACAAGGAAGAACCTCAGGCTCACTTTGAGAAACGGTTTTTTGTTTCTGGTTCTTTAAAAGGTGACAATGGTTTTTTAAAACATTTTAAATTGACTCAGAAACCAAACTTTGTAACGATTTGACGATAGTTGTTATGCTTAAGTAGATGCGAAACAATTTCACTTAGCCTCGTTTTCAACTCGCAATTCACGCTCATTAACTCGCTTCGTTAACCAATCAGAATGCGAGATTGTAATCAATCATGCGATTCTAGCCGGGATCCCACCCGGAATTATGGAACGTCCCGGGTGGGATCCCAGGTAGGATCCTGGATGGGATTCTGTTAATCCCATGAGGGATCCCGCCCGGAATTATGGAACCTCCCAGGTGGAATCCCGGGTGGGATCCTGTCAATTCCGTGTAGTATCCCAGGTTTGTCCTGATGGGATTCTCGCCTGGATCCCGCCTGGGGTTAGGGAACTTCCCGTGTTCAAAAACAATCCTTGGGAAAAAATGAGCCCTTTAGCCGAATTATGAATATACTGATCATGAGAATTGCACTTTGTCTGATTTTATCAGGGAATGCGTCCCAAATATTGGTAACATATATGAAAAAAGTAAATCCAAAATTAGACGTTCATGGAATACAGTTTGACTCAAAAAAAAGAATGCTAATACTTGCTGCCTGCTCACAAATAGCAGATTTTGATGCTGAGCAAATTTTGTGGCAGCGCTTAGCCTGTTCACCCTTTGGCTCGCAAGATCTGATTGTTAATTCTACTCTCTAGCAGCCAGACATTTCCTTGTAAATTAGTTAGGAGAATTTGGTGTTAGATGAAGATAACAACTTCTACCGGATAGGTTTGAGTATTCTCATTACCTGTTTGGTGGATAATGTAGGGATCGATATTAAAGGACAAAACAGCCATTAGCTAATAAGAGTAAATTGTTTTTGTACTCATTCTTTGTAAGAATTATAAAACAGTGGAATGCTCTTCCTAAAGGGTAGTGCACGAACAGCATTTTAACATTTTTCCTAGTAAACTTAGAAAGTATTGAATAAATTTCGTAATTTTTTTTTACCCATTTTTGAATGATTCTTAAATTTTACTTTGTAGTATATATATTTCTGTAGGGAGCGTCCTCGATTGGGATAACTTTTCCTTTTATGTATGCTCACATAGAGAATTGATTGATTGGCTGTTAAAGAGTATTCGAGTAGATCATACATGCCACTCCATACAAGAGATATAGGGTCAACTACCTGCAAACTAGAAGTAATCTAACCATGTTGACACAAAGTTGTTAAAATAAACTGGCAGCCGGTGCATTTCTCTCTGAAAAAATCTGCTGGTAAATGAGATAAGCTACCCTCAAGAGCAAGGAAAGTATAAATTTTCCTAAGGTAGCAGTTTCTCAAAAAAGTAAAATTTCTATCATTCCACTGGACTGTGTTCTTTAACTCTTGAATGATGTCTAACTTGAATTACTGGTATTTTCTGCCACAGATGTTGATGACTGGTGTCTTGCCCGTCAACAGTTTGTTTCCAAACGACTTGCAAAAGAAGTATCCCCATCAGAAGAAAACAAAGCCGACAATGAAAAGTTCAACGACCAACTATTCTTATTGTAACTTTTTTCTTTGAGGAATATCTCTTTTCATGTTGTCGAATTCATGTTTGAAGCTTGATTTAATTTGATTTATCGGGTGTCGTCTCTTAATGAAATTGTCTGTTAAGAGCTGTTTCTGATTTAGGGAGGGTGTTTTAACAACCATTTTGATTTGCAAAGCTCCAACCCTTATATAAAGAGAGCTCTGTACTTTGCGATAGGAACCCTGTTAGGGGTCAATCTAAGCTCTACCCTTTGGTAGAGTACTGATAAATATAAATAGAGTTAATATTTTCAACGACAATGTTGATGACAACCTTTTTTTTGGGGGGGGGATCTCTCTTGGTCCTAGGAGTGGTTCACGCATTATCAGTACTTTTTGTGGTGTAAAGGTGATGTGACTAATGATAAAACTATCAATTAGGTCTTATTGTTACATTTAATAACAAATTCTTTGGAAGGAGAAATCAAGGATTTCAATTAGCAAGTGAATTAGATCACGCATGTGAGGGAAATATAATATTCTATTGAAAAATTCGTTACTTGATGAGAGAATTCCGTATTTAATTTCACGCAAAAACCAATACCGCATGAAACGCGAAGCGATGAGTACGATATTGGTTTTCAAGTACAATTTAACGCGGAATTCACAAGTCAAGTAATGATTTCTCCTTGAATTGCATAACTGAGTAATAATGAGACAAAAAAGGAAACAGTATTGCTTATAGTTGTTATGCATACATAGATGCGAAACAATATCACTGAGCCTCGTTTTCAACACACAGTTCCACGCTAAATACCTCACTCTATTAACCAATCAGAATGCAAGATTCTTTAGCCAATATTAGCGACCTCACCTGACGCTTATTCGCGGTTTAATGATTGAGACATGCGCACTACAGCCTTTGAAATTGCCACAAACATGCAAATACTCAAAGTAACGAATACTCAATATTTTTTAATGAAAAAACATCTACAACAACTAAACCACTAGCATTGTCTTTTTGATTTGTAAAAAAGGAATAAACACGAAGCCGTTAGATTGGAAAACGTCAATCTCTGGCAAGTCCTGCCTAACAAAGTCCTAACATCACTATTATCTGCTGCCAATATTGTGAAATATTCGATCACGCTAAAAATTTAATATCAATGTACCCTGAAGACAGGGATTTACTGACTCAGCAAGGAATAACAAGTCAAAAGTTATGAAAAATAGTTGAATTCATTCTAACATCATCAGGGCATGAAAAAATATGAAACCCCTTTTGAAGACTGTATCCAAAAGAATTTTCATCAAAATATCTTATGCTAAAGATTCAGTAACTGAAAAAAGATTAAGTGATAAATGGAATTCATTCGAAGAACGACAAAAAAAGTAAAGCGGTTTTTTAAAACTATGCTTTCCATTGTCATTGAACTTTCGCGTAGTTTGTCTAAAGCCACCACTACTCTTAAAATGTGTCCTAGATCCATTCAAAACTAAAACTCAACAAGCGATATTCTTTCGGAAAAATTTCTCAGATGCTCTGTACCGGCATTGGTGAAATGATTCTCACTCACATCACGTGTGGTAAGTTTACATGTTTTTGTCTGTAATGCTTCACATAGACTGGCAACACTGGCATCGGTGATCTTATTTCCGCCCAAATCAAGAGTGGTGAGTTTACATGCTGGTTTCTGTAATGCTTTACATAGACTGACAACACCGGCATCGGTGATCTCAGTTACACTCAAATTAAGTGTGGTGAGTTTACATGTTGGTTTCTGTAATGCCTCACATAGACTGAAAACACCGGCATCGGGGATCTGATTACTACTCAGATCAAGTGTGGTGAGTTTACATGTTGGTTTCTGTAATGCTTCACAAAGACTGACAACACCGGCATCGGTGATCTGATTTACACTCAGTTCGAGTGTGGTGAGTTTACATGCTTGTATTTCTAATGCTCGAGATAGACTGAAAACACCGGCATCGGTGATCTGATTTACACTCAGTTCAAGTGTGGTGAGTTTTCATGCTTGTGTCTCTAATACTTGACATAGACTGTCAACACCGTCATCGGTGATCTGATTCTCAAACAGAAAAAGTGTAGTGGGTTTACATGTTGGTATCTGTAATGCTTGACATACAGTGACAACACCAGCATCAGTGATCTGATTTCCACCCAGATGAAATGTGCCGCAGAGCTTCCATTCTGCTACATATTTAGAGGTTCCTTCATTCAGTTCAGATTTTCCTTCTGCATTGAGTGCACCAAAAACATGAAACAGAAAAGGCAAAGCGGTGCAGTCCACGTCCGTCAAATTGCATTTAGAAAATGAAATAGATTCTTCTTCTATTCCTATTTCACAAATGTCATAGAAACGCCTCTTTACTATTCTTTTAGCAAACTCTATGTCTTCGTATTCCATAAGACATTTAATCATTTCAAGCCGATCTCTACGAGTAGAAATTCTACTTAAAGGGGCAATTTCCTCTAGTAGCTTTCCCATGAGTACGGCGTCTTTTTGCTTTGACAAAATACCAGACATAAACTGATATACTTCTAGAGACACATGCTTGGGGGGAGTTTTTCTCTCCTTTACAAACCAACTTGCCGCTAGGTACTCTTGGAGAGTCAGATGGGTAAAACAAAAATATTTCGTGGTTGCAGAAAAGGACTTTCTGAAAGGAGGACCGCAATGAAGAACACCGCTTCTACACAGAATTTCAACCTCCTGTAGGTTAAAAGTTTTCAAATCCTCTCTAATGAAAAGATACTTTCTCTCTCGAAAAAGTTGAGCTGCCAGCTTTGATAACTCATCCAGAGTCACTTCGAGAGGGAGTCTTTTGCTTTTATCGTGCTTTTGCAAGAACACTTTGACTACTTCATCATAAAGGTCACTTGTTTTCACCGGAGGTGGATTTGTGATATCTGAATGTTGCAGAATATATTCGAAATAAGAACACATCAGGAAACATAGAACAGGAATGTGGGCAAAGCTGAGAAAATTGACATTCTTTGAAATGTGCTCGAGTACAGTATTTTTCATTCCTTCGTTGTTTTTGAAATACTTTCTAATGTATTCTTCTACCTGTCGATTGGAAAATCCTGTGATTTCAACGTATCTGTCAAAATGAATGTGTTTGTCTTTCATTTCGTCAGATTCATCAGGTCTTGACGTGATCATTACAACTGAACCTCTCAGTATTTTTCCTCTGATAAGCTTAGCACATACTGCTGCTACTAGCATTTTCTCCATGGCGTTGTTTGGGTACTTTTCATGTGAATCACTAGCGATGTAATCTTGTTGTGAACACTCGTCATACCCGTCGGTGATAATCAAAACCCCTTCAGGATGATCAACAATGTACTCAAATAAAGAGTCGTCGATATTTGAGTGATCATCTAACACTGTAGATCGGTTTAAGATATCCTTCAAGGTAACAGGGTTGTCTCCAAGTAGATTAAGTTGACGAAACGTGAGCAAGTATGCGAACTTGTAATCAGGTAGGTCGGTATTTGCTATGGATTGAAATAATTTGTTGGCAGCCCAATCTCTGATGAGCTTCTGACAAAATAGTGTTTTACCGATGCCAGCCTTTCTCGTGACAAGAACAGATTCTGGATGTTTACCATCAGTTGGGAGGAATATTTCTTGAGAGTGTTTTATCTGTTTACCACTCATTTGACCATACTGGCGAAGGTGTTCTTTTCTTTCCAAATCAAGATTTTGGACTGGTTTTCTTCCATGTTGCATGAGAATGTTGGTGAATATGTGATCTGTTCTCACTTCGGGCAAGGTTGGTGAGACCTGAGCGAGGTACTCGGTTTGGCCTGTTATTGACTCTTTCAACGCATTGGAGTATTGCGTCATAACTGAATAGAAAACCGTAACCAGCAGTTATGTCATGAACCCTTCATGTATGACCTTTTCCAAAAGCTCGAGGAAGATTCATTGAAATGCCTGACTTGTAACGCAATCGGTTTTAACGCTAGCTGAGTTTTTCTAAAATTAAGCTCTCCAAAAATTGCAAATTAGTCTTGAGTCCGGCTAAAACTCTGACTAAAATTTTGGAAGTCTTGGGCATTGGAAAGGAAGAGTCGGAGGCCCTGGAAAAAACTTCTCGAGGAGTTTTACAAAATGAGTTCGTAAGAAAGACGTGGTAGATAGCGGACCAAAGAAGAGTACAAAAGACCGATTATTCGTGAGGGATAGTTAAAAAGGTCGAACGAAATCCTTGGTGGAAAAACCCGACTGTTCTGGCAACACGGTAAAAGGAAATGGCCGAACCAGTAAGCCATGGCACCAAAAAGAAAAAAAGAAACAACAACTGAAGGGGAAAACAGTCAAATTTTTTGGCTGTGTATTACCTGTAGTTCAGGATAAATCAGTACTTCTAAATTTTTCAAAAACTAAAAATTGTGCGAGCCCTACGGTTGGCATAGGAAAAACTCCTCTTTCTGATGTATCCCAAATTGTATTCGAAATCATATGATTACCCGTACTAACCAATCCATTTCGTGGGCGCATCCAGAAACTTTTGGTATGGGGGGTCCAAACTCCGATTAAAAAAATTATAATAACTTTTTTTTTCGTTTTTACAATAGTGAGTAGAGACTAAGTAAACTTAGGGAAGAGAATGCGTCCCGCCGTCTCCAGCTCTGATTGAGAATTTTAACCTTTTTCTATTTCTTTCTCTCGACGAACCCAACCAGGTTAGTAACAATTACTGCAAGTAGCTCTTGTTGGAAATCTATTTAAACTATGAGTTTTCTTCACTCTCCGCACGAGAAATAAAGAAAAGAGAATATAACTAATAACTCCCTCATTACCCGCAAAAGCATGGAAGAGACAACATCTGGTATTTTTCCAATTTTGGTTTAGAGAGGAATGAGTTTTTTAGTGGAAGATATTTCTCCAAGCTAGGGGTTTTTTAGAGGCAGGCATTTTACATTACTGAAATGAAATTTGCTAAACTGCTTATTACCCTTTGACGAGAAGCCCTGAAGTCTTTCCCTTCAAGGCCTCTGCGAAAATTTTATCGTCATACAAAATACCTTTGTCTCCTGCTTTCTTTGTGGGATTGACAATTGCTTCCTTTAATTCGTTCAGGCTTTCAGCCATTTCATCGAGTCGTTCCTTGATGCTAACTTCATCCTTCACCAACTGCCTAAGAAGCTCTTTACAGTGTTCCTCGAAATCGGGATCCATGCACTCCTTTTTCAGATCATCAATAGCACTTTGGTACTCTGCTCCTCCCAGCCTCACCAATGGACCTTGGATGTCCTGCCAGTACTGATTGAATGTTGCGTCATCATCTGAAGCCTCTCTAGCATGACCATAAATTGTGTTTCTGTAGCACTTGATGCGAACGATATCTGCCTCAAGGGACATGTCTGCTGCAGTAGGAAGTGTATTCCAGTAGGTAGATGGAGCAACAAGACCACAAATGTTCCTCAACAGAAGTGTTAGAAGAGTAATGTTGAAATTCTTCGATGACACTGAAGACCTGACAGCAGGATAAAGCTTATCCCATTGTTGAGGCTTTAACACTCCCTTCTTCTTCAGTGACAGGAGCACGGCACGGACTGGAGGGCTTGACAGGACCGTGTCCAGGTTTCCCTTGGGACGCGTCTTTTCAAATGTTTGTCTCAGAACATCTGATCCCACCTCCACCAGAAGCCTGCATAACCGGGCGTAATTGGTTGTCTCTTTTGTCGAATGAAACGAAGGTGCTGCAGCGGTGGCCATGAAGAAATACTGGATCGTTCGTTGAGCAGAGGTCGATGACTTTCTAACCAATAAATTTGGTTGCTGCTTTGAGTCAGTCTTTAGTCGAGCACTGGCAGAATGAATAAGATATCGGATTTCAAAACCGATTGACCCAGAGAAAAATACTTCAGGAGCGGTATTCAATTAGTTTACCGTCCGATTTTTTTACATCTCCACTTTCTATCTACACTTCCAAAATTTCCTATTACATTTTGAGGTAAGCAATGGTATTACATTCAACTATTTTAAAATACTTTATGAGCACTGATTTCAATAAGTATATTCTTAGAGATCGATTTCAAAATATATATTAGCGATAAAAAAAGCACAACGTTTCGACCTCTCCGAGGTCATTTTCAAGCGGGTAAAAGTTTTCTAAACTAGCATTAAAATGTAGAAAAAGTTCAAATGGTAAAAATGTGACGAACGCTAATATGTGACAAAATATGTAACAAAGTGCTAAAACTTTTTGAGACAAAAAATGGAATAATAATAACAAGAAGTACTCCGGCTAAACAAATAATTTGTTTCGAATTAAATCGCATTGTTTGTTTAGTATTGGCAGTTTGAGTTCTTTGATAAAAAACATTTCAACAGTTAAGTTTATTCTGACACTTTCTTAAGATTCTAAAACTTTGTGCAATGGAGGCAAACCAACACTAAACAAACAGTGCGATTCAATTCGAGGTCGAAACCTCGTGCTTTTTTATCGCTAATTTTTATCTAGAAAACACCGGTTTCTCATTCAAAATTGCCCGCAAAGTACGTTTAGCTATCACCTACCCGCCAGATACAGGAAAGAGTTCCATATAACCCCATACATTAATTATGCATTCCATTTCACAAAGACTAAATATAAAGGTTTCTTTGCAACACGCTATGCATAATAAATGTATGGGGTTATATGGAAATCTCGCTTAATATATTGAAACATAATGATCTAGCGAAGCCGATCTTTCACGAAAAAAAAATCCTATCCACGACATAAATAAACATCCAAACACAACTTAGTGGTTTAATTTTCATTACTGACAAGTTCTACTCGACTATTCTTTTTTGTGCGGCCTACACGAGTTGTGTAACGCCGCACAAAGCCAGCATCTAATCTGGTCAGCTCTTCGATTCGATTAGTTACAAAACATGACGCGGTTTTGTTCGAATGTTTTCGACAAATTTAACTCGGTAAAATTCAATCGATCGTTGGACTTTTGTGTGTGATTTTCTTCACCCTCAGAGACATTTTTTTGCAGTTTCATGCTTAGTGTAAATTACGCCTGCCATGTTTCATTTGAACGATTGCATGCTTATCTGAAATGCTTATTTGTGCGGCGTAGATTCCCTTAAGGTCGTAAAAACGTGTTTCATACAAGATGTAATTCGCTTAAACTGAAAGTCAACTCAATGTACCGTAAAACTCTCTTCGCTTACCTTCAAGGGCTGACTCAGTGAGGCTCTCACTCACATGCGTAGTTACTAAAAGTTGGAATCACCTGAAACCACCTGAAACCACCTGAAACAATCTAAAACCACAAAGGATATCACCTGACACCACCTAAGAAGCCATCTAAACCCACGTGAATTAAACATTATCGCAAATCGGTATATTAATTTTCAGCATGACGCAAAGCTTCTCTATTGCTAATTTACTCTACTTTACGTCTATTTTTATCTGTTATCTCACTGTCACTGACGATGAAATTAGTTTCAGTTTCGCGACGCATTCCAAGATCTCGTTTGATAACAAAGGGAAGAGAGATAAATCTTGTAATTACACACTGTGTACACGTTTTTCGAGCTGCGCGGTCTGCGGTCTGCGTTCTGCGTTTTTGAGGTCTGTGTTAACGAGACACCTGAGTTGCTTTGTACGATTGTACCAAAAATGATTTCATATAGTAGAAGTACTTTAACGTTAAAACAGATATTCCGAGATCTTGTCTGATAACATCAATGACAAAAGAGAGATAGATAAATCTGGTAATTACACACTGTATACACAAAGGAAAACTGATTGCGCACACGTCGACTGACTCAAAAAGCACACACATAACCTCTGCAAGACTGGTACGGCTCGACAGTGGAGGGTCGTAACTGCGATATGTTCAATAAGAATTCAACTCCAATGTTTACATAGCAGTTTCGCTTACGCGTTCCGTGATCTCGTTTGATAACAAAGGGAAGAGAGATAAATCTGGTAATTACACACTGCGTAGACCTTTTTCGAGGCGTGGGTATTCGAGGTGTGCGGTTTGCGAGACACCTGAGAGAATATTGCTTTGTACGATATCACACGTACGTGTCATTGATCATCTAGAAGTATTGCATTACTTCACGGTAGTACTTTGTGTGCCCCGGGTTTAATTTTTCCTGTTTTATTCTTATTTAGTCCTTAAAGGACTTATGGCAGCCTCTAGAAAGCACTTGAGCTGGGAAGATCCTGAAGGTAAATCATCTAGTTGAACTTAGTATTGTAGTGCTAACCAAAAATATTTTGTTCTCCGAATACTTTAGAAGATCAAAGTAAATAGCTGATGATGCACGGGTTTTGTTTAACCCGGTGTTCAACATATGTTAAGTAGCATTGTCAATGGAGGTCGATCCCTACCACAGTTAGAAACACCAAAGTAACATGGCTAAATAGAATCTACATTAGTACATCCTTTCCAAATAACTAAATTAAAAAGTAACAATTCTATAGCTGATAGTGTACATACTTCACATAGCAGATTGCCTGAAAATAAAATAACCTTTCCTGGACCCTGCCGTCCAGGCAAAATATTTTTATTCGAGCTGTGGGTGCAGTAGAGTAGGTGCTAAATAAAACTCTGTCCTGTGTCAGTAATTTTTATAAGTGACAATTTGAACTTTTTTTTCAGAAATAATATGTATTGATTCCGATGATGATTGCAGTACTAGTAAAGAAAATGTAACAGTTACTCCGCCGCAGAAAGTGCCTAAGGTGAGTATTTTGGGGTAAATGTCTGGTGTAAATTATATTCGTACGCTAGGTATTACTCGATAATGACACAGTTTTATGGTGTTGTGTTGTACGCGATATTAAACTCGAACCGAGATAAAAAGCTTTGAAGTTGTGTAAACAATGAGTCTCTTTCTATCTGTCGCCGGCGTTACGATTGGTCACTTCATGTTTTCACGAGAACTAACAAGATTGAATCACGAGCTTAGAAAATACACTAGAACGCGTGTAGATTGTTAGAATTAAAAATCCTAAGCACAAACAGCGTTTTTAGTGTTATAACCACGAGAATCTAATGAGCCCGAAATATTCAGATCATATTTTTGCGCGAAAAGTGGTACGGGACTCTGTCACGTGAAGGTTTAGCTGCAAACAGTTTTTGACGAAAGACAAGAAAAGATTGCCGTATTACATATCCAAAAATTCAATATTTTTTAAAGTGTGTTTGCTATTTCTTTCTTTGAACTCTTCCGTCTGATATTACCTCTTTTGCTAAAACTTTGCTTCAAAATTTGATAACCAAACTTGAAAAAAGTCTTCTTTCCAAGCTCTGTCGCGTTCAACCGAAGTCATCCTCTTCTCTTTTGGTTTTATTTTATTTCAGAATGCGCGGAGATCTGCTGAAATATCGAAAAATGTCCATTTCTCGTCTTCTTTGGAGCGACCGAGGGAAACTTCATGGTGAAATACAGCGTCACACCATCGTGATAACGTACACGTTCATGACAAATGACCGGTGCAGATGAGATAGTTTCGTGTAGATCAGCCAGTGTATCTACAGAGGATGTCAGATTGCTCAAATTCCCGTGAAATAAGGTGCAGCACTCGGAGTCTGGATGGTATGCACACGATTTCAACACGATATGTTTGTAGTTACGTCAAGCAGCCCTCCAGAGAGGCTGATCAATTTTTTCAAAAGATGACAACCAGAGGTGAGATTTCTCTTCGGGATATTGCTCATAAGATAACATTCTTTCCAAGCCTTGCACGCTTCATTTGTCTGAGACGTTTGTTGTTTAGAACTTAACACCAGATGCAAACATCGCCAAACTATGCAATATCTGATTTTTGAGCTTCGTTCGCGAACTGCCCATATGAAAAGGAAAAGTAGAGGCCGGCCCGCAGAGATTTTTACCTATTTTAAAACTAGAATAATTCTATGACCAACTAAGTGGGTAGTTTCAGTTTCAGAATCGATGTACTTTTGGAGAAATTCAGATAAAAAATGACCGAAACTGTACCGAGATGAATAACCTATTGGTGTGTTAATTTTCACTCTCTGGGAAAATTAAATGTATCAAAGTGAAGTTAAATGATGTTGCTATATATGGTAGAAGTACCAATTTGTAATGTTGTATTAAGCTTGAGATACAGAAATCAACACTTTACTCTTTTTTTAAATGTTTTTGCATGGAAATGAGGCCCGAGGCCTCAAACAAGCAATTGTTGTTACCATGGAAACAAGAGTGCTGCATTCTTTAAAAAGAGCATTTTTGTGCATTCCCCTGAGTGCCTAACTGTGTGCAAGCATAGTTAATAGAGGTGCAAGGTTTGAAGAGGGGTTGAAAATTTTCTTTTCCCAAGATGTTTGATTCTTACAGAGACTTGTTTTTATGAGCATTTGTAATTGGAAAATTTATATCTGTAAAGTGAAATAAGTATCCATAAAATGTTCTGGTATCCAGCACTTGAGGAATCCAGCTTAAGGGCTTAACATTGATTTTCTTTTGGCATTTCATATATCTGAGTAACCTGTAATACACTTTGTATTTCCTATGCAAAATCCAGTTTTCGAATTTTCTTAAATTTAATTAATCTAGCTGTCAAGATGATTGTAAATCCCAAGAAAAAGTAAAAACAATACTTTTGAATAATTGCGAGTGATGATGGACTATTCTAAATAAGTGATAGAAGAATCCTTGAAATTGTTGGTCAGAAAACAGGCCTTTTTAAAAAAATTAAATGATTATTCTTTTATACAATCATGATCATTTTCCCTCTAGATTCATGATGTTGCAGAATTTCTTGGAGGAGATTTGAAGACCAAAAACCATCACATTCTGATAGTTTACAAAAAGATGTAAGAGCAAATGGCATCAAGCCATGCGATAGCCATTCCACTTAGTGAAAACAATTCAGCATTGAAGTTAGCTCTCCAATGATCTTCCATTCTCAGTACTTGTCCAGTTTTAAGAACAACCTCTATAATTATTTGTTTGAAAACTTTGGGACAGTTAAGAAACAGTGAAACTGTGAATCAAAGGGGCTTTTCCCTACATGTACATACATGTAAATATGGAAAACAGGCTTCAGCACAGAAAATGCCGTTATTAGCAACCAGTGCAGATCATGGCAGTTTGGGTTTCTTCGCATGAAAGAGCTACACGCTGTACATTGTGTAGTCATAATAAACTAACCCTCATGTCTCAAGGGCTTACAATAAGTTTGAAATTTAGAGCTATAAAGATTAGGGGCCACCAGGTTATTGTGGAGCCATGTTGTTTTTTCAGATTATGTGCAAGACTTGGAACTAATCAGATTGTATTTCCCATGTGTACACTGTTGGCATTAGAAAATTAGAAAAATTACAGTGCATGAACCTTTCTGCACATTTTGAAAATGAACTTGATTCACACATGTACAGTTGTTTTAATTTGCAACAGTTTTTTTCCATTTTTCTTAAAACTTAGAAACAAATTTCAGGGATCAACATTAACTTTTCTTTCAACTTATTAGCCAAGTGACAACTTAGATGTTACGACTGTTTCAGCTTCTTTCCTAGCCAAACTGGCAAGTGGAAATCAAGCACCACTAGCCAAAACTGAATTTCTACTAGCCTGGGGCTAGTTAGCTATCGTTGATGTTGAGGCCTGAATTTTCTTCGAGAGTCTCAGTATATTTGAAGGATTTTCAACAAGGGATTTTTATAAAATGAGGTAATTAAAAACTAGCGATGTAAAGTTGGTACACTAGTAAGGTGTTTTGGTTTGCTTAACCAGCACTGTTTTTACTAGTTTCAAGTGATGAGCAGACAGGAAATGTGAATCTTGTTGTCAAAACTTAGGTCCACAGAAAGAAATCTCTTGTACACGATACCTTTGATACACTGTCTTGTAATGTAAATAATTTTTAGGGTTAATTGATTATAAATTTTGATTGCCTCTCTCTTCAGAAATCTACACTCCGTCACGGTCGAAAGAGTTCCACACCAACTTCACCCACTGGATCAAACAGAGTGTACAAGTACAGTATTACATACATTTATTTAATAACACGCTGAAATTCTAAATTTGGGGACGGAAGGTCTGTCAAATAAATGCAATTTGGTCAAACCACTAGTTGATTGTTGATTTTCCTTTTATGCAATTAATGCTGCTTTATCTATTTACATGTATTTGTCGTTGGAGGTCTGTCTTCTGTTTTTTTTTTTTTGACGTAAAATTCTGTTCTCTTTTTCATTTAAGTCTATGTAAAAAATCTCCTCAGGAAACACTTTGCTAATATTGAAAACAGGTACATTTTTATTACTAATGCATTGCAGCTGTATTGCCTAACCTCAGGTCATTGTCCAGTTTGAAGAGAACATGACTTATGTGGAGCAAACAGCCCACAGCCAAAAAACAATTATTATAAAAACTGAGGGCTTATGGCTGCTGAATATTAGTTAGATAATTTTGAGTTCTTTATGTTATTCTCATATTCTTTTTCATTTCACAGTTATCGCACTTGTTTAATCAGCTGAAGACAGAAATCCTTCAATCTCAAATCATGGAGAAGACATTAAATCTTATTCTCATCCAGGAGCTTTTTACGGCTACAGAGAAGAGTTTTAACTTAAAAATACTTTTTGATGGTACGGTACACTACCGCTCAGGTATAAGTTAACAATGCAGACACATTTCATTTGCTCAGATGGAGGGTAGTCAGATGTGCACATACAATTTTTTTTTCTGTTTGCACGGACGAAAACAAATGCGCGACTTTGTTGTTCAGAGCTATAAGTTTCCTTTGTGCTTCATCATTGTGTAAAACAGAGAACTTTTTGGCTTGAAAAATCTTGGAATCATTGACAATGGAAAATGTACACAGTCAAAAAAGCTGTCATGCTACACGTACACATGTCGTATAGCTCAATGCAAATTTATCGAATAGCGAGCAATAGCAGTAGAATTGCTTGATCTGAGCTGTTGACAAATTGGACAGAAAGGAAATTGTCACTCATAAAAGGCATTGAAGCACGTGTGCATTTACCATTAAGGGAATACTCACTAATTTGCTTCCCAAATTGTTCATTGCAATCACACTCCCTTGAGCGCTTGCGCACTGGACTGTAAGCAATGAATTTGACATTGAAGGTAGTCTGAATGACAGGCCAATGTTTTAAATTATGACTTTGCTTTCAGTTGACAGTATAAGGGGGCACTGGGCTGCCCGACCATTAGAGAAGAGTATTTTGTAACACGTGGTACAAACTAACCCATCATATGGCTGGAATAGCATCCAATATGGTGATGGTGGAACATAATTCTCTTCTCTGATTGGTTGTGTACCATAGTGCCGCCCCCCCCTCCTTACACTACTTGTTTTATGGTTTCCTATCTGGATCCTGGGCTTCAAATATTGATTGCAGTTCAACTTTTAGTCACCAGATCTCTTTGGGCTCATGGTGGGTTAACTACAGCGGTACAGGCCTCAATCCCGCAGCCAATCATCGCGAAAGAAAGGAAACAATTGAGAGGATGAGCTTAAATAGGTGTTATTTTCATATCACCCATGTTGCTCTGCGCAGCATTTTGAAAATAGAATAATTACTCAGGTGATGAAAGAGATTTTTGTGCTGTGATTGGTCTGGGATTGTGACCTATCTTGCTATGATCACCTCGCACGTGACAATTATGGGCGCTACATTTAACAAATGGTAAACACGACAGCGTACACTATTGAGTTATGGATGCACGCGGGAGGTTGCTAAGCACGAAAGAAGCGTAAGAGTCGCTCGAGGCGATAGCCGAGAGCGACTCTAGCTTCTTGAGTGCTTAGCAAACCTCCCAAGTGCATCCATAACTCAATAGTGTACGCTGTGGTGTTTACCATTTGTTTTATAACATAACATTAACACATTGTAGCTAAAGAGTTCCCTTTTGTTTAACAAATCTTACGTGACCAGAAAAAAACAAGCGCGCGCGGAAAAATAGTCTTTGCATTTGCTCACGTCAGCAGCGTACACCCATGAGCAAATGGGGGACGCTAAATTGACCAATCAGAGCGCGCGCTTTACTTTGGTTATGTTATAATTCAAAATGGCTGGCTCTCGTTTGTCCATGTTACTAAGAAGGCGATGAACTCGACAAAGGAACATTGCGAAGAGCACAAAAGATGCTGCTTAGTTTGACTTAAAACTTTTGGAAGTTGCAGTGTAGGATATGAGGGTAGTGCATATTGAATCCAATAAGCCTGGGGAAACTGGTTACGGCAAATGAAAAATATCCCTATGAAGGCTGCACGAGATTATGCGAGCAGGGGTTGGAAAAGCAGGCTGCAACTAAAAGAAATAGAGCGACTATCATGTTGTTGATAAAATGCTTATTGCTGAGTTGGGTCATGCAGAACAGAAAATATTTGTTCTTCCCTAACCCAGTTCTCTTAACAGTTGAATCTTTTGTTTTTGGCAAATTAAATGTGCTTTGCACTGATGGTTTTTATTCTAAGGAATTGGTCAAAGAGGGCCCAGTGGACCCCTTTGTCCAACTTAATGGGGGATACGGGTTATCTAGTCTAGTCTGTATAGTCGACGCAGTGAGAAAACGAAAAAGACAGAGAATGAGACCATAAGATGTAAAAGAGTTCAAATTGGGTTTTATTTTTCCGGAAATTATTCCAGGCCCTCAGCAGCTGTTTTATCAATCTTGCTGTCAGTCATACTTACAAAATTAATAGTTTCCTTCAAAGAAAAATATGGTAAATTTAAAATAGTACTTATCCAGGCAAAATTATTTGCACTAATTGGACGTAAATTTTGTGCGGTAATTTCTTTCGATTTGCGGAAATCCCACTAATCCCCTTCTGGAACTTTGTACTTTCAGGTTTGGTTAAAATTTTTCTTTTAATCATTTGCAGCTTTGTTGTGGTGTTGTTGCAGACACTTGTATGTCTTTTTTGTGAGACAGACATTCTATCCACACGATTGATGGTCATAAAAGCAAAGAAGTAAGTTGGTGATGCTGAGGCATCTTAATTGTAAGTGACTACTTTACAACAACTTATATCACATTGCTGGAAGATTCCAAGGGCCCTTCAGGCAGTCGCTTAACTCCAGTTTCCGTAGCATCAAGAGACGAGAGTAAAGTATCTTGCCTAAGAACAACACAATGTACCTGGCCAGGGCTTGAACCTGGACGGAATATTCGCCACACTGAATCTTGCACTTGAAAACACAAACTTAACTGCCTGCAAGCAGGCTAGTAAATATATTATTTGTACACAAGTCACTCTGTTAATTGTCCAGACACTGTCTCAGTTGAAGTGCTTTCTTTTTACTGGGGACAAGCTATCAAGGATCTTCTCAAGTGCATTGTTCTTTATCCTTTAACCACATCACAGCAACCAGTTGGTATCTCTCCTGCAGCTCAACTGCTGTTGTCAGGAGCTGACAAGAACATGTTTACATTGGGAGATAGGGAACAGGAGGTAGGGTTGTTGTCTTCAAATGCATCTAAAGGGTGCACTGTTGCTACAGCCCATCCTAGTTGTATCACAAACAAGGTAAGCAATGACACAACTAAGGAGTCATAAGTCTACTAAACTGCGCATGGCTGAACCAACTCGTGCTCAGGCCCCACCCTATATAGTGACTCCTGACCTTTTGGGTGATGAACTCTTAACGAAAAAATAAAACATAATGCGTTGCAGATGCTCTTTATCAAAAATCCAGGGACTTTTTGTGTAGTCCTCCATTTATATCCTCCGGGTTCACTTCATGGTGATTTTTTGTATGTGGACTCCTCCTGGGTTCTCATTAGAAGGCCACATCAGCCCCAGGATACTTAAATATCATTGCCTGCTCACTTTTGCATGGGACTTAAAGGAATCCAATTGTAGAAATAATTTCTCGCCAAGTAATTCTCGTAAGGATGCCTTGGTACTAAAAATGTAATGAGACATCTGCTGTTATGACTTACACGTGTACTTTCTGTTTCTTTTCAGACTGATAAAGTATTGAGAGAAGTTCTGGACAATGCTACTTCGCTTCTGTTTGAACTGATGTGTGCTGTGCATCAGGTTAGGTTTGAAAACCATTAACTCCTAAGGGTGACTAACATCTCATCTCTCCTCAAAATATCTCCCGTCAATTGAACATTTAGATGATGAGAATGAAAGAAATGATCGCTATCAAAAGGACTTCCTGATTGTCAAACAAGCTCTCCTTGCCAGTATCACGGGAGATGTATAGAGAAAATGAGAATATGAATGTGGATGTTAAGCGCAGCGTCTTTATTAGGATCTTTATTTCTTTACACGTTTCCTAAGCTCACGACAAGGAGAATTTGTTAAACAGTCAAGAGCTTCTTTAGTTAGTGATCATTTCCTACATTCTCGTGACTATGATATATGACTCAGGGATAGCATCGTAAGGAGAAATCAGATGCTAGTCACTCATTGTTAACTTTGTTGCAGGGTTGACCTTTTAACTCGTCCTTACACTCTTACAGTGAACAATGGCTAGTGACTGGACTGAATTTATGATAACTTTATGAGATTAAGTTTCTTGTTATTTCAGGCCAACTGCTTTTCAGTAGAAGACAATGTTCTAAACATTTTTTGGTTCATGAAGATTGTCGAAGCTCAAGAACAAACGGTGAGTATTTCACTTCAGGACATCAAGTATCTCGCTAGGTCTTTAAAAAATTGCTTGTACATTTGAGGGGTTCATATGACGGTGTTTTAGATAATTCTGTTTAAATTCGATTTATATGAGCTCAAAATTTCCAATTCACAGACTAACCTTCCTTAACCTTTTCACTCCCTTGATGTCACTAGTAATTCTCATTACGGTCAGCCAAACAATTCTTATGATGTTTGATCTGAGAATTTGGTATTGGATCAACTGGTATTTTTGTGTGGCTTACACGAATTGTAAACTGCACTATGTCATAATCCAAGATTTCTGTTTGGTAGTCTATTTGGTAGACTACAACTCCTTTTCAGTTACTTGTTTGGTCTTGGTTAATTCATTGCAATACTGATATACATGAAAAATTACACTCTTGACTGGTTGAAAACAGCTAGGTGCCTTTTTCATGTATCACTAGTGCAAAACTCAAGGGCAAATGTAAACTAAGCTAAGCATCAATAGATCACACTAGAAACCAATCAGATTTATACGAAGTAGGTTGCGCTGATTGATACACTCAGTAGCTGACCAAAATAAACGACTTGGAAAAGACAATTAACCTACAAACTTCAGAACTCAATTTTACTTTGTTACGTAAACAAATTCATGACTGAAGTTTTCAGGCCACTATGGGAGAGGATGCGTACGTTTTTTTCAGTTCCTAAAATCCTCATGTTACCGGTGCAACCTTTGTTGTGAAAATGAGACCTCCATAACAAAGTTTGGCCATTAACCCTGAACTTGAAAATGAACATTTCAGTACTACTGTATGCTAGTCATCTTGTTTTATTGATGATCAGGAACAATATTGAAAACTATCCAGCCATAATCAAATATTAGCTCTTCTAGAAGAAACTCATTATGACACCAGACGCTAAAAAGCAGCTCAATTTCGTAAGCCACACATGTACGCATTGTGGACCTATTTTTCTTCATTCTCATTACTTGTCTGCTTTATGTTGTAATGATATAGTAAGGAGAAATTCTGCCTTGGTCGCTCATGGCAGTCAAAGGGTTGAGGCAAAATAGAAGCAAACATTCAGAAAAAATTGTTCATTCCAAGCCTTAAAGAAACACAGAGATTTTAAAGTTTAAATAATGGCAATTCGTTTCAAGATGGCGAAAGGCATCTTTCCTAAACTCCCACCCGCTCTATTCGGACCGTGCAAAAAACCAGTTTTCCTTCTTTACGGCCGTGATTGACATGTAGCGCCTATTAATTCAAACTTTAATCATTTAGTCAATCTGTGTCTGACGACAACTAAAGTGTGTCGCAATCAAATGTTAATATTTTTCGTTCCATTTTCAGAATTGTTTCGTGCTGAGGATCATGGAACGTTTAACGTTATTAGTATCATCTTCTGGCGGATATCTGTTTCCTGCCGAAGCTGTTCTTCTTTACCGACAACTTTACGTGCTCAAGAATTTTCTGGAAGATGGTACAGTGGTTGCGAATCAAATCCGAGTTCGATACGCAGAAGAATTTAGGTATGATAGTGCAGTAGACTATGAGCAGTCCGCCATTTTCGGTGAAGTACGTGGCACTAGGGGAAAAAAAATGAATGGAGACCCGAGTGGATGTTTTGTTTTTTTTACACAATCGCGCGACGGACTTCGCCGAAAAAGCTGGGACTGTTCGTAGTCAATAGAGCAGTTGATTTTGCTTTTAAACACGAGCGTGCGCTATAAATGAAGCCTTAGGTCCCACTGGACCATTTGTCAATCAACCGTCGTGTGATGTAGAAGTTTTAGAGTCAAGTCAGCTTGAGCTACAGCTACTCCAAAGCAGTGAACAGCGGGCGCATTCCTCAAAATTGTTTTATGTCTTCATCACAATACAAGAATTTTTGAGATTTGTATTTCCTTTCTCCAATTGACCACTTTCAAAAATGGCTGCCGGATTAATATTCTTTTGTTTAAATTTGAATTAGCCTTTCTGGCCTCGCTTGAGATGATGTATTCTTTTGAATTTTGTACTGGAAAACGAGGCCAGAAAGGCTAATTTAAGTTTAAACAAAAGAATATTAATCCGGCAGCCATTTATGAAAGTGGTCAATGGAAACTGTCTTTATTTGTGGCGGTAAATTTGAGATCGAAGTAGGTGGTTCGCACATTACTTCATGCCACCATGCTGGTGGAAGTAAACAATAGATATCTCATTAGCTCTTTTTGTTCGTCTACCAGCATTTGAATTCGACCCGCACACGTCAACGGTGAGTGACAAATAAGCCTAGGTCTTCCCAGGGAAGACTTCCTTATATAGCGCGCCTTCGTGTTTAATTTCTGATCTAGCAGGTTTTGTTTGGCCGTTATTGTTGACAAAGCTTTTTTGTAGTATTGAGAATGAATGGCGAGCGATTCTTTTCCGCCATTTTTCCCGCAATTGTTCTTGCAGTTGTAATATTTGATAGCTTATAGCAAGCGTTTCAAGATACCCTGGAAGGTTTATTAATTTCAAAGGCTTGCAGACGAGGGGAGTGGAATTATTGAAGGGTTTATCAGAGGGGACCCATCGGAGTGGGAGTAATCAAAACTTACTCAATTGTCATTGGTTGAAAAAAAACAACCTTAAAAAGAGTAGATGAAAATTAAAACTAAAAAAAAGAAAAAAAAAACAGAACAAAACAAAAACCAAAACAAAAAATTAGTTCAAGCAGATTTGTTCTGTAACGCCAACAAGCATAAATGATGAACTACTGTCGTAGAGTAAATGATGAGGGGCAGAAGAAATGAAAGGGCAAATTAGACAGGTGAACCTTCAAATTTCTCTTGAATCATTGCCATCAATATTTTTTGTTGTCTCATAAATGTTGCAGATATTACATCAGAAAGCCAGTGGTAAAGAAGAAACTCTCCACCAAGTTTCCCCTGACAAGTCCCATAATAGGACTACTGGAGAAAGTCACGGATTTTGTGTTAAAACAGCCATCACTTTGATGACGATAGAAACATTTCTCGTTCCCTTTATCAAATCTAGTGTCTAGGTATCACATTGATTTGTCTTTCCCACTAATGGCAGTTCAAGAGGTCATTTTATTTAAAATAAGTCATTCTTAAAACAATTTTTGAATTAAAAACTGTTGAACTCTTGGATTTTTTTGCCGAACGTTTTCCAAAATCCTGCCCGACCATGCTCCTTTATCCCAAACTTCCCAGTCAGTCATAACGGGCCGTGAAACTTAAAAAACAATTTTGGATTCTGTAGGTAGCATTTTAGTCGTTTTGAATTCTCTCCTCTGTATGAATAGTCCGCAGACTGTTGCGCAGAGTTGAGCTTGAAACAAATGAAATCTCTTCGAGATACCCCAACCAGGCAAAAAGGAACAAAAGTCGGCAATTTTGAACAGACTTACAGTTGCTGTGGTTGTTTTCCTTAATAAGTTCTTTTCCATAACGAAAAGCTGTAAGTTTACATTGCTTTAACCCCCCCCTCAAGACAACCTTGGGGGGTTCGACTTCATCTGTTTGATTAATAGTTAATTGGATTTTTTTTACACTCCCTCCCGCACGAGAAGCTTTCCTTGACCTCTCATAAGTTATTCGTTTCCTGGTAAAAGATGCCGAAGCAGATTCGCCGTCTCGTTTGTCTGTCTCTGTGTTGTAGAGTGTGGAAGAGGGTAATCATGATTTCGTCTTGTCAACTAATTGACGAGAAAGTAGACTGAAAGTGTTATTGCATTACAAAACAGTCTGAGCGGAGTTCCTTTGAACATCAAACAGGATCAAGGTGATTTTCTTTATCAATTTATTTGCCTTAGGTGAGTTCATTTGCATTTACAATCAATTTTCAGTGTATTGCTGTTTTGTGCCGTAAAAGCGTCCAATTTTCAGAATTCAAGCACTGGTTTACACCGCTTGAAAACAAATGAAAGATAGTTTGCAATCGAATCCGTGCCGAAATTTGTTTCATTCGTATCAGTCAACCGTCGGTTTCCATACAGTCTCTGTTCGTTAATTTCATTAAAATGGCCACATCCGTGTCTTTTGTTTTTCAAATGTTTAGCTTTCGTTAGGCAGTTTATGAAATGTCGCACTGGAGCTTTGAGGTCGTATCTCTGACCTCGGCATACAGTAACTTTACTGATCTCGCTGCTTACTAAATAACCTAATAACTCTCGGTTTTTTAGTTGTAATGCCTGGTTTTCGTAAGTCAAGAAAATCGTAGACGATCGGTAATTTTACTGTTTCCCGACCTTCCTAGATCTCCGACAAATGAAACCTTGAAATCGAAGAGATCCCAGATTGGTTTACGGGAAAGTCGAGATGGTTTCTATTGTGTTGGCCCTACACACTTTCTGCCATGATTCATTCGGCGATCATGAACGGTGCAGCAGCTGAGTACGCATCAACATCGACAAAATCCATCTACATTCCTCTGTGGCGAAAAAGTGATTTCTCTCCAAAACAGTTTTCTCGGACATTAAAACAACCCTTCGCCGTATATTATCTTCCAGGAATTTTATGCGATGTTAGCTACGTGGCGATCCCAAAAACCTTTGTGGCTTAAACAAGTATCTCACGGGTGAGGCGACTTGCAGCATTATTTAGGGTCCGACTCTTAGCAGATAGCAGCCTTCCACAACGAACAAGATCAAGATGATTTTCTTAGACGTTTTATTTGCCTTTGGTTAGTTAACTCACCTTTGAAATCAACTTTCAGAGTATCGTTGCCTTACTATGTTTAAGGTGCAGAGCATTTGCACGTGTAAAAAAACCATAGTTTGCAGTCGAATTTGTCAATGTAATATTTGTTTCAGTCATCCGTTTTAGCATTACAATGGGCTAGCTTCTTGTTAGTGTTCCTGATTATTTCGATATTTTCGATGGATCCGCTCCAAGTTAGCCTTCTTTTAGCAGATAATTAACCCTCATAACTTCTCCCCTCTCGAGGTAGATGGTCACGAGCTTCCTGTCACCGACCCCGCGAAGATATTAGGTGTTACGATATCCAGTGACTTGAAATGAACAATCACATTGCAGACTGCATGCATTAAGAAAGCAAATAAGCGCCTGTATTTTATTGTCCTCTTGAAAAGGACCCGTGTTCCCCTTACTGACATTCTGAACTTTTATTGTACAACAATTAGACCTATACTAGAATACTGCGCTCCAGTGTCCATCATGCACTCCCGGCCTATCTTAATGAGGATATAGCAAGAATTCAGAAACGGGTGCTTTCCATAATTTCACCTGAAATGTCATATTGGGAATGCCTTGACAGTCTAGGCCTGCCAACTTTGTATGATAGACGCATAGAACTCTGTCATCATTTGTCCGAATCCATCGCTAATAATCCCGAGCATAAGTTGTGCCATCTTCTGCCATCAAGGAAAAAATCTAGTCATAATTTAAGGCGTCAAGAGATATATAATTTTGCATGTTCTTACACGGAACGTTTTCGACGTTCTTTCTTTTATGCTATGTCCCAGGGTGCGCATAATAGCTAAAGCTTCAAAGAAAGTCTAATTTAACTTTAGATAATCACATATTCTAGATTTATCATATTAGGCTTTTACATTTTATATAATTGTATTTAGCTCTATGTGTTAACCAATGTTATCTGTAAAACACGCAATTCAGTTTTACGACTGCAAAAGTAATATTTAATAAACGATCTATCTACCTAATTTATAAAGTTTGTGACCCTGGAGCGTCGAGGTTGCCTGGTTACCTAAAACACTTTCAGTTCAGTATTTCGTTTACTTTCGTTGATCCACCAGACTTTCAACATTTTACTTTGTTGCTGAAACATTTTCTGATATATTTCCTTAGAGCCATCGAAAGATCGTGAATTGGAGAAATTGTTATGTCGGACTTGTTTGATGACATGCTCCCAGTTGCTTGTTAGGTCAATTGGTAGAGCGCTGCAGAAGTATCGCAGAGGTCAGTGGTTCGAATCCCGTACAGGCCTGAATTTTTTCAGGTCTGATTTTCACAATTGCTTAAAAGGTGCTCTTTACGTACTGCTATGATCGTGCACAAATACGTTTCTATAACCGCAGTTCAGATATATGAATTTCATGCATTTGTTGTGTTTGATTTATCATGTTACGGGTTTATGTCGGACTAATTTGATGACTTGCTCCCAGTTGGCTTAGGTAGAGTGCTGCACTAACATCGCAGAGGTCGGTCGTTCGAATCCCGTACAGGCCTGAATTTTTTCAGGTCTGTTTTTCACTATTGCTTAGATAGTGTTCTTTACTACGACGATCGTTCACAAATACGTTTCTATAACCGCAGTTCAGATACATGAATTTCATATATTCGTTGTGTTTAAAAGACCATGCTGAGCATGTTTTTGTCTCGGCGCCTGTCGGTGGAGTGACATTATTATGTACTTTGGTTAATTAGCGTAGTGGGCGTAAAACTTCCATTTTTCTTGACCGCTTGATCGCAACTAAACGCTTGCCAATTACTGATAACTGCCTAAAAATAAAAGAATACAATATGAAAGAAGAATTAATACACACTGGAAAAAAAAATTAAACGAGACAAATTTAAAATGAATAAGTAAAGATTTGGTAAAACATTTGACAATGAAAAACTGCGATAAAATATTATAAAGCATGACACGACGTTTCGACGTTTCCAGAACGTCATTATCAAGTAAACTAAAATAATAAAATCGAGTATATATATAATGAAGCGGTGAATAAATTATAAAACGTTAAAAGTTAAACAAAGAGTTTAGCCCTAATGGAATCGCTCTGGGTGTTTAAATTGGGCCTTATTGTTCTTATGTACAACATTTCATAAACAAGACAATCCCATTTCGTGCCGCATTTTTTAAGCATTCTAAACTGGCTCTCATTGAGTAAGTCAATGTTCCCATGGGCATCTCTCAGGTGGCGACCAATGGCAGAGTATCGATGATCAGCAATGCGTTGAAACAGATGGCGCGTCGTATATCCGACGTAATTTGAATCACACAAATCACATTTAAAACAGTAAACAACACAATGCTGATTTAAGATGCGTGGCTTGATTTCTTTAAGCTTTAGGTCCTGCTCAAGTTTCTTACTGGTGTAGACTGGTTGTACATCAATGCCAATTTTTGAACTGAGATCGCGCATTTGTCTTTTGGCAATGTTCACTGAGATTTGATCTTTGAAAGGAATACTGACTCTTAAAGTTTCAACAGATTTTGTCTTAGTATCTGGTGTAGAGGAATAATCACATTTGTCGATAATAAAGTTCACCAAAGAACTAGGGTAACCAAGGCGATGAAGCATAGATTTTAGATGCCTACACTCATCGACGAATGCTTGATGCGTAGAGGACAATTCCTTTGCACGATGAACCATTGTTTTGATAAGACACTTCTTGTAGCGCAAATCGGTGTGACTTTGAAAGTGAAGTAAAAGGCCCGTGTTCGTAGGTTTACGATAGACCTGAGTCTCCAGCTTGTTGCCGTTCTTTGTTATCAACGTTCCAATAAAAGGAATTGAATCGTTGTTGGAAAGTTCCATAGTGAATTTAAAATGAGAAACAAAAACAACAAACAAAACTATAAAAACAAAGCAAACGAAATTGAGAGCTGTTGGAAATGGAAAAATTTCTTGAGAGGTGTTGATTGAAACTGTCTAACGACTTTACTAGACTTTAATTCATTTGTCACCAGATGACTGGAAGCGTCATGGGTCTCTCACTTGATTGGCTTAGGTTAAAGAATTATGATGTAATAAGTATAATTTTGGATCAACAGAAATAATAATATACTGATTGCAGATCAGCCATCGTGTTCGAAAACATTTAAGCTACCTGAGAATTTATACATCTATAGATAATCGTTGATCAATTTATTCAAATTAATCTTTAATTGGACAGTTTTAAAACATTGAAGGGTTTAAGCATGACTGAGCAATGCCCAATTACAACAGACTGACGATATAATCGGTGAGTAACAGAACTACGTGCCATACAATTTTCAACACATTCCCCTGACAGAAAAACTGGACGAGGCTATTAGCCGAGTCCAATTCCGGCATTCCTCAGCTCCTTTTTTTAACTGATTATCCCCGGATTGGTCTGCATATAGTCCTATTACACACACAACTAGCCAATTGTCCAAATATCGCAGGATATTTGTGAAAGCACGCGTTATTAGTATTTCTTTTCCACTCATATCAGTTGGATAGTAATATCTAATGATGAGTAGCTAAGGTCTAAAAGTCACTGCGTCTTTTGGTTCAACGTTTAATTTGAAAACTTCAATAATTTTTCCATTTGAAGGTTTGTATACATCTATACTAGGGACATAACCACAACATGACATACATACCAAAACAACAAATTGGTTGTGCCTTTGCCAATGTAATTGCAACACGCAGTACTGACCGCACGAGATTGGTAGCAACGGAACATTACAAACATATCTACGTAAAGATTAACAGAACCTTTCTCTATTTTCTCTTTATTTCTGTTATTTGGTCTTTATTTCATAAGAGTACAGTCATTTTTACAAAATTCAAGGTATCAACAGATGTTTGCAAACGAGACTCCAAGCGCGACGCTCAACGATTCTGTCTGAAAATTCCCGAAATTATTTGAAGAGTCTTTGTGAAGACGAAACGCCGCATAATACCAGCCACGAAATGTTATTGTTGTTGTTGTTGTTTTTCATGTATTTATTCCATTTAAAAATTGCAACCGA
>NC_142523.1:24794119-24834119 GCF_964205215.1 Stylophora pistillata
TAACAACTTCTTTTTCCCCCCTTATTCATCGGCTCACAACCCTCAGCAGGTTATTGTAATGTTTATTCTCCTCCCTCCCCCCCGAATAAAAACATGATTAATAAATAATTAAATAACCTTTTGACTTTCCGCATAGATTGTCATGAAACCACAGGCTGCTCTACTGCTCACGCTGGTGGCTGTTCCCTTCACATCTGCAAGTATGTTACTGTATCATTATGTTATGTTTAGCTACCACTTATACCTTGATAAGTAAACGGAATATTTGCATATAAAAATTTAACCCAATAGAGAAGATTGAAAAAACAAAATTCCCAACCTTTTCTGAACAGGCTTTTCTGGATCTGAAGGAGATCTTGGAGGACTCAACTTATTTTAGAAAGACTTATAAACCTCTCATTGCAATGTCTATAAATTTTGACAGAAATGATTCACTCACTATCTGTGACAACAGGTCGCAATCAAATAAGCATGCAATGCGTACATTATATGGGAAAAAAAGCAGAAAAAAAAAAAAAAGAGACTTTACATCTCAGGTAAAAGGGCAGTGGTGACTAATGCGCTCGGAGGGGAGGAGCGCAAAAAAAATAGCGCCTCTACCCACACTATTGTCCAAGCTGTTCCTCTGTTCATATATGAACAGAGCTACTCAACTGGTCTCATGATATCATGGTGCGGTGGTTGTATCATGCTGTCGTATGGACAAAGCCATTAACGAAACCCTTCGTTTGATTCCGAACGAGCCATCTGAGCTATAGGCAAAGGGATGCATCGATTAGGTATTGAAAATCACAAATGGAAAGAAATTGGGGATATAAACACTGTTGACCTTAAACAACAACTGTAAACAATAGCACACACTCAATGTCATTAATGAGATCTACTGAGCGTGTGGGATTGGCCTCGCGTGTGGCTTGTATACAGAGCACTTCGTGTCACTTCTTTTAAACGTGTGATTGGTTGGTAACTGGAGCGGTATCTGGGGGCGGAAGAGCTTGAACAATAGCGTCGTACAGGTGTTATGATTTTTGCGCTCCTTCCCTGACATGTGACTTTCAGGTTCTGTCCTGGTGTACCGGTTCACAAGGAAATTACCATTGTTCTTTCTTTGTTTAGGAGTTATCGGTTAGCTATTGTGTATTGTTTGGTCTTTTGTATTGGCTCTTGTGAACCGGTACACGAGGACAGAGCCGACTTTCACTTCGCGCTCGTCTCGCTTTTGCCTCCGCTCGAGTGAAAGCACAAAAAAAAAACATAACGCCTATTCCGCAGGCTAAAGTTAATCGGCTTTC
This sequence comes from Stylophora pistillata, assembly GCF_964205215.1. Lineage (NCBI taxonomy): Eukaryota > Metazoa > Cnidaria > Anthozoa > Scleractinia > Pocilloporidae > Stylophora > Stylophora pistillata. The sequence continues at coordinate 24,795,412 of NC_142523.1, forward strand.
AAACGTAATCTCTAAAAAAAGTAACAGCACCATGTCAGCTTTGAAACTCTTCACGGTGGCCTATTTACATTATCAACTTAGTTAAACGAAACAAAAATGACCTTCTTATTCATTGTCTAATTAGTTGTAGAAATTTATCATAAGTGTCAACGATTGTTCACGATTCGATTGATTCTTCTCATCATTTCCTAGTAACTTGTAGAGCCGGTCAGTTTGCTTGTGCAAATAAAGAAAAGTGTATATCGGAGAAGTGGCGTTGTGATGGCGACCGTGACTGTTCTGATGGTTCAGATGAACAATGCAGTGAGTAGTGTAGTTGATTGGGTTACTTCAACTCTTGTCCAGTCTTGTACATATGTTGCGAGTTGAGCATTTTCCACTCTGAGATTGAGACTTGGAAGGTATATGAACCCTCTTTAAATGGTGTTGCAGCTACTTTTTCCTTTTTTTTAAAAGGGAAGAAAGAAATATAAAATACTAACTTCATTTATAAGAACAGCTCCAAAGCAGCGAAATAAAGCTTTGACGTAAGTTGTATGCAGCACATTTTAACGATGTTGAACTGGTTATTTCTTTACTTCTATCACGTTCGTCCATCTCTGGATAAAGATTTTCAATAATTTTTAAAGCGATTCTTGTGATCGCTACAGTCTCCTGAACAGCGAATAAAATAAGCTGTTTTAATGAGGTAGAAATGACTTTATTTGCGAGACACCGTTTCGGCGAAAAAAAAAATGCATCTAATAGGAGCCCAGAAACGGTGGTTTGTACCATGCAAGGTAGAATGCTGGATTTATATCCAATATACTATGAGGTTTCTTGAGGATACAGCCTCTTTAAAAAGAGTTATCATAGAAAATGAAGTCCCCTTCTGACATTATCCTTATTGACTATGAAAATTGACAACAAAAAAAGCGAACGCAAAAGCGGTCACAACACAAGTGATGCCTGAAGTTGCTGAATGTGAAGCTCACGGATAAATTCTTCTTTACACATAAATTGTTGCCGCCCGTGGCCAATTAAATTTCGATTTTACCGCAAAAGTTAATGGAGTTTAATGGTAGTCATAAGACTATATGATCATTTTATTAACTTTTCCTTTTTTTTCTACCTGCACCAATCAGCTAATAGTAGGTATCTTCAGCTTATGTTATTCGTGTATCGTTTCCATACATTTTCTAATAAAAGCAGCATTAAACGAATGTTGTATTATGAATGTGCCTTTCATATTTGTCTTCTGGTTTGCAATAGGTTTGCATGTAGCCACAAAGAGGAAATCTGAAATTGAAATTTTTTTTTTAGTGAAGGAATAGAAAAAATAAGGTGGAACAAGAACAAAGTCAGCCAGTCAGCCAGTCAGCCAGTCTCCCAATGCTTGATAGGGAGGCTGCACAGGAGGATAAATTTTTATTTTAAAATTCCCGTGTTTTTATGTCAAGAGAGCCACAACTTATGAAAAGCATCATTATGTGTCTTCTTTATCCTTTCTGAATCCTTCGCAATTCTTTTTCTTTTTAATTTTGCTTTTCTTCCAAAAAAATGTCCATAGCTGAGGCATTCATACTGACGGAAATGAGAAAGCAGACTGACCTTAAAAAAAAGAAAAAAAAAATGGGAAGGTCAAGGGTCAGCAGCAACTGTCTCCTCACAGTATTCAGAATGTTGACCCTTTTCCCTCTGCTCGTTTGCCGAGAGCTTCAATGAATTTCAGGGCTTTCTCACTCGACGAATGCACAAACTGACAATCTAACGGTTGTATTCCGCCAGTCTAAAGTATCAAATACAAATAAGCATAAAAGCTCACTCTAACTCGTATTATCGGGAAGTCGACAGAACACAAAGATAACAGCTTTCGGGGAAGATAGCCTTATTAAAAAATATATATATATCCTTGAAGAACAGGCGAAATGTCCGTGACTAGACGTAATGAATTTTTACAAGTAAGAAATGCAGAAATGCTATGCTATCATGAGATTGTCTACAGCAAAGTCTGAGAAGAGGTCAAACGCGTCGGCATTAAGGGTACTCCAACCACCGCAAGTGCCTTGCGGAAAAAAGAAATCGGGTACGATCGGTTTTTAGGAAAACCATCAGAAACGTTAAATCAACGATAACAAAATTAAGAGGCTGTCCGCCTAAGAACGGATAAGGCCAATTTCGGACCTTCACCGATTTCCCTGATTTTTACTGTAAAAGTCGAGACTTCTATCCCATGAACAAATATTGCGTTTATTTTGAACCAGTCTGGTTTTTTCACTTTTTACGAGATATTTTTCAAGGTGACCTCAAAGGCACCCAGTTTCCTCCCCGACCTCCATAATTTACCTACTAAAGTCGATCGCTGCTGTAGCCGTATTTTCAATTCTAACGAGCTTTCTATTTTATATGTCTAAGATCAACCCTTTGCCATTACGTTAACGGTAAAACAATCACACTGTATATATTTTTCACTGAGTTACAAATTTTTCAAAATACTTACCTCGAGCACTGAAATTTGTGATGCGTGAGGTAAATGTGGTTGAAAGCTATTTTCTCTTATGTGGGACCTAGTCTAGAGTCAAATCTATTACAGCCTATAAGCACTTACACCTAATAAGTAAATTATGGAATAGAACTTTTGGGCACTATTCATGGCGCGCCGCAGAGAGCTTTGCAAATTTAACAAATATTCGCTATTTTGATCGAAACCAAAGATAACACGATCCGCGCATGAATCCCATTTCTAAGCCCTAACGGCCTAAAACTGCTTGAAGATAAAGTACAAAATCCTTAATGAAGTATCAAATCAACAAAAATATTGTTTTGTCCGTTTTACATGGCATGGAGGAAATGTTTCAGAATAATCTTTCTCTGTAGTCATATGCAAATTAGCTGCATGCGTTCCTTGTCTTTCGACACACGCGTCCAAAATAGTTTCCGTAGCAATATTTGACCATGCAAACAATAGTTTCTATAGAAGTGGAAACGTTACTGTTGTATCCCTTTTGGACTTGAGAAACTTAATTAATGTTCAAGAGCGCTAGCCTTTGTTTTCAGTTATCAACGACGTGCCAACGGAATTTGTTGTTGAAAAAGTTGTTCATTTCACTCGTGTTTATTATTGTGGCCAATTTGCCAGATTTGACCATTTCTTCCAGCTATTTGCTAAAGTTTTCTTAAGTGGTTAGCAAGTTGTTCATCATAATTTGTCGAATGGCATCACAGTTGGTTTGTTAGCCTAATGGTTAGAGCGCTGAACCGGCGGTGTTGCAAAAGTCAAGGGTTCGAAACACGTTCAAGCATGAATTTTTCAGGTTTATTTTCGCAAATTAAAGTTTCGTCTACAATTTCGATGAACTTCTTCTCATTCCGCAGTTCCTATATACTGTATTCATATATTCATCATTTCAAAGCGGTATTTGTTGAAGAGGTGAAATTTACATGTTTACTTTTTCAACGTGACTGAGTCAGTTACGCCTGGTCACGCAACATCTAATTTCAGAGGTTTGTCTTGTCGTCGAACCAAACGCGAATCCCAAAGATATGCAATATGATTGAGCTATCGAGAGTAGGAGAATCCTGCCGGGAGAAATCGAAAAATAATACAAATGATTGAAACTGGAATTTTAATAAACTCCTGCAAAATTCACATATTAATTTCTCGAAATGAAGAAAATCACAAACCTATATTTACGGGTAAATGCTATTAACATCTCCTACGGTCAGGGTAGTATTTTTTCCTTTCTTTTTCTCTTTTAATTTTTGCGAGTTAAGAACATCGCCACCAACTTAATAACGACAAATTTTGAGAGATTTTCGCGAATTTTCTCAGAAGTGAGTACGTTAATTCGCTGAGTACAACTGTTTATCAGGTTTCTTTGAGGCTGTGCCTATTGTTCTAAAACAAACTCACTCCACAGGCACCATCATTTGTTTTCCTGGGCTATGCAGCTTCTGATATAGTTTAATTAAAGCATTGGCATTCCTGTATAAATGACATCAGTTGCTCAATAAGGTCTTTTTTCCTGTCTCTTGATTTAAATGGTACTTCAAAAAACGAGATTTCTTTGAGCATTGCTAAATTAAAAAGACTAAGCTTATTCTCCTTTGCGCACTCGCACAGATTCAAGGCATTGTAGGACAGAGGGTGCTGCGGCTTTAGTTCATTAAGGATGTGTTCCATCAGCCGTAGTCGTTCAGCTTCTTCTTCCTCTAGGGACAGTTCCTTCGGATTTTGCTCGATTTCTGAGGGTGTTCGTTGCCTTTTTCTGTTTGCTGTAAGGCAAGAGAAAAACCCCTACACTTGGCTCTTGGTAAGCCACTCGTCTCGGTCAAACAACCTACTTTTCTGCTCGTCTCTTGCCTTTCGCATATCATTTGAAACTTGCTGAGGGTCAGCTTTTAACCCTGATTGTTCGCCTTGATCAAACTTTGCTGTTAAAAAATTCTTAACTTTGCAACTGAATCTAGTGCATATCAAACTGTTTCCCCACTGCGATGGACATTTGTTTTTTGTCGGTTCCAGCCTGGCGCGGCCGCTAACCCAGATGTCCTCCTGCGCAAATTTTCAAAATGGCAGACAAGCCAAAGAGAGAGGTAAGAGAACCAAAGCGATTCTGCAACGAATACTCAGCATACACCCCTGTTAAAAAGGTCATTTCACAGAGAAAAGATACAAAATTGTATGATGTTGAAGTCACGGAGGTTGACAAACCCAACAAGAGACTGAAAATTCACTACATTGGCTACAGTACACGCTTCGAGGATGGTAAACCATCTGAATATTTTCCTTCGAGATTGTATAGATTAGTAGGCTGAAACAAAAATTTATTGGACGACGTTTAGGGTAAAAACAGCAATCTAACTTGAAAAAAATCTATTTATTCCGACTCTTTCGGAAAATAACTTTACAAATCTTACTTGTTTATCTCGTAAGTAAACGATGGTAAATTAATACCTGAAGCGCTTTCCGAGCTACCCGATTCTTCTCCCACTGCTTTCGCGCTTCTAAACCAGGAAACGAGCAAAAGGAGGAAGGTGTGGCTGTTTTGACTAGCCATTTTACGAGGTTCAATCTGCTCCTTGTTCGACAATTTACATATCAAAACAATGGAAATTTGTTCCTCTCTTTGATTTTGGCGGTACAGTTTCAATTTGCGCTTGCGTAAGAGAGAAATCGCTCAAGACTCCTTGCTCGGTCTTGTTTTGACCACGAACGCCTTCTTAATTTTGACGGACCCGCTCGGGAAAAGCTGAAAATGACGAGGGAAAAACTTTACTTTGTAGTACGAAAATGCACAAAATGGAAAGCCATGATATTATAGTTCAATATTTCGGTGGTACATTGTTAACTGTTTATACAGAGAGTCGGCAAGATGATATAACATCCAAAAATCGCACTCGATTTGAGTGGGCCGATGAAGTGGGCGTGGTAACGAAATTCAGTAACAGACTATTTGTACCCCGTGAGTTTGATATGATCCTGCTCGTGGCTTAGGTAGGGCCCAGCCCATACGGACAGTGTTTACTTGAGGCATTGAGTCACGTACAACCCGGTGGGTACTAGTTTCGCACTGTGGTTCGTCAGTGATGCTGACTGATGTAGTAAACCTCTCTGCCCAATCTCTATGGAGTTTATCATATACTGTTTCTGACAGCCTTTCATCCTTCACGCAATGGTCCCCTACGTTCAAATGTAACTCGAGCTCTGAAAACGTTTGGATACTCTTCACGCATCCAGGCTCCGAACATTCAAACATGTCCATCTTTGAATCGTCCAAATCATCGTCTTCATTTGAACCCTCTGTTCCAGGAACTGTGTATTCATACACACGTGCATTGTGAAAAGGGAAGAACTCCTTACTTACAACAAGAGCGGTGTCCCTTAGTCATTTGAAACTAGCTGGTCGTAAGGAATATCCTTGCCACGCCCTATTCAGTACGACCTCCACGCACGTATACTTTTTTTCCCCAAACTGGATGTTGTGTAGCTTGCTAAAACCATCTATCTTGTTCACTTCTAAGGTTCTCTTAGACTCGTCAACTTCACATACGCACGCGGATGTACCTTTCACTGGCCTCTCAGAGAGCGCCTTTCTCATGTCTCCCGCTGTTAGAATGTCGTGTCCTTCGTTGCAGAAACGTCGGATGCATGTTTTCATTGGGCACAGGATACGATCACACAATCCTTGCCATACTGTGGCTCTGAAAAATCATACCGAAAGACTTCAATAACTGCCCGCTGACCGATGTCTCTTGCTGCGGCAATGAGAGAATTATTATGATAACAGCCAGCTTCATCGGACCTTAGGTAAACTCGAGTGATGTGGGGTTTCTTGGTTTTAATTTCTTTTAGTGTACTCTCTATGATGGAACACACGGCGAACCAATCCTGCTGACATGTGTCACACAGATGGGCCTAGGACTGCAGTTCTAGTTTTCCTTTGTGGTTTGGATCACTTGTGATCACTGTCGAGATGTGCCAACTCATTGCTCTCTTGCCGAACCAATCGGACTGCTTCTCACGAAATCTAAGCTGGATAAATTTCATTGCCCAGTCCATTATGACTAATGCACAGTCTTGGCTGATGCTTATCATCTTCAGCTGATCTTGATTTGCTGCTTCCTAGTTTATGGAGCGAACAATGTGAGCCTTCCACTGCAAAATGTCGGTTTTTGCCAGCTTGAAGTCATAGAGGAGATCATCCCGCTGCTCGCTGCTGTAAGGTCTCCAAGACGGTCCTCGAATTTTGTCTTCGACTTCATCAAGGACATTTTGCAGATTTTGACACTCCTTACAGTTTTCTGTGTGTTGGTGGGAAGAATTTTCGTGGAAGTCGAGATCTTGTTCATCACTAAGAGCGAGCTTACGGCACTGATCAGGACATACAGCCTCCTCTGAATTGCAATGAACGCGAAAATCAGTCTTCAAGTAGCGTTTTGCTTTCTTCAGCCTTTCTTTGACTTCTGCGCCCCATTGCCTTTTTTATGTCCCCTTTCTCTAAGTCGTCTAAGGTTTCATCTTTTATCCAGCAGTGTTGTTTTCATATTAAGTTTATTCCACAGCAACTAACACATTATTTTTCCGAGTTCCATGCCTAGTGTTCATGGTTGACGCGGCATGCGCAAGCTAAATACACAGTGAGAAAAGTACGGAATCTCAGGGACAATAAATAGATCCAACAAACCTTTCAGAAACTGCTCCCTGTTGGTCTTGTGAACCTTCGGCAGAACCCCGCCACCTTAAACTCAACAATCGCTCAGCATGCTTCTTCCGGCAACTGGTACAGACAGCTATAGACTAGTGTAAACGATTAATAACTCGCGATCGTAATGTATGATATTACAGGCCTAACCAGCTGACGTCCTTGTGTATGTGTTTAAAGGAAGAGTATTCTTGAGCGGTAAGGTGCGTCGACGCGAGGGGAATGGGAAGAAATTTACACACCCGATCCGCCGCTCCAGAATATTGCCGCTCACTAAGTTGCCAGCTACGCAGGCCAGTATCAAAAAAAGCAAAAACAAAAAACAAAAACAAAAACAGAAACAAAAACAAAAACAAAAACAAAAACAAAAAACAAAAAGAAAACAAAAAGAAAACCAAAACCAAAAATATTTAGAAAAAGGAAGAAATCTATTCGGCAGTTTAGTATGAGCTACGGGAAAGTTGAAATGTGAGCAACAATAACAGAGACTTTTAGGAGTAGTGTATAGTAAGGGTAGACTTGTAGGAGTGCAGGGCTGGAAAATAGAATTAGCGAACCACAAGTTAAGGCTTATGGTACTTACGTGATCCAACAGTAGCGATTACGCCAAATATGAGTTTAACTTGGTCGGCCATTTTGGAAGTTTACAACGTGGCTGCCCGACACACTTATAGTTTTCCCGGTGGGGATCTTGGACCCCTCCACAATCTTCCGAGTGAGTGTCGGTGCCTCGGGCAGATTGTCATACCCGCGAGTTGACTTCTCGACAAATGTTGTATTTCCGTTCTTGCCATGATTAGCTCGGCTTCCGTAATAGCGCTGCATTTGGATAAGTGGCAGCTAACTAAATGGGCGGATATATCTACGTAGCAGTCGGAGAGCAAAACGTGCTTCGTTTCTTCCCTACTAGACCCATACGGAGTCTGTAATATTTCGTAACGAGAACAATTTAAGAGTTCGGCAGACATCTTTCCGATAAACAAACATTACAGCATGAATGCTTGCGCAGTAAAGTCAGTAAATGTTACGTGACAACTGGTGTAGATCCCAAAGAATTTTAATCGAATTACAGCGAAGTAAACAAAGTTTCGAAGGGATAAATAATCCGGCGTAGGATAAGAGAAGCTGTTAGGAAAACGAGCTCTATTGCGTCTTGCCGGAAAAAAAAAACAGCTCTTGCTACTGAAGAGAGGTTAAGGAAATATTGCTGGAAAGATATTCGATGTCCACTTCTCTATGGTTGATGATAATAGTTGGCGATAAGCGTGCAAAACAAACACTGCTGTTTTACTTAATCAGCGCTTCCTTGGGAAATGAAAATGGCCATAAACTCAAAAAATACCTTGCCTTAGAAGTGTGGAATAATATGCTCTTCAGTTAAAAGAGACCGCTCTTTGTGTTTAAGAACATCGTAGAAAAAACTTTTTATGGACACAATTTTAAATAATGCTAATTTTCATAATTTATTAACTATAAACACAGGTCTTTCCTCTTTAGAACACCAATGTTTTCAACTTAACGGTGAAAAAGTCGCATGATATGTATTTTTCAATATAAAAATCCGCTCTTCAGTTTTATTTTATGATTTGTAACAAGTTTTCAGATCCCAAATTTACTTGTTGGTCGGATCGCGTTATCTTTGATTTCGATCAAAATGGCGAATATTTGTGAAATTTGCAAAGCTCTGTGCGGGGCGCCATGAGGAGCGCCCAAAAGTTTTATTCCTTAATTTACTTATTAGGTGTAAGTGCTTATAGGCTGTAATAGATTTGACTCTAGATCAGGTCCCATATAAGAGAAAATACCTTTCAACCACATGTACCTCACGCATCACAGATTTCAGTGCTCGAGGTAAGTATTTTGAAAAATTTGTAACTCAGTGAAAAATATATACAGTGTAATCATTTGACCGTTAACGTAGTGGCAGAGGGTTGATCTTAGACATATAAAATAGAAAGCTTTTTAGAGTTGAAAATACGGCTTCAGCATGGTTCGACTTTTGTAGCTAAATTATGGAGGTCGGGGGAGGGGGGAAACTGGGTGCCTTTGAGGTCACCTTGAAAAATATCTCGTAAAAATGAAAAAACTAGACTGATTCAAAACAAACGCAATATTTGTTCATGGGATAGAAGTATCGACTTTCACAGTAAAAATCGGGGAAATCGGCGAAGGTCCGAAATTTGCCTTATCCGTTCTTAGGTGGACAGCGTCTTAAACGCTGAATTCAATAAAACCATTACGGTAAACAGAAAAAAAAGATTGAATGGACACCATTCCGTCGAGTTAAATTGGTCATCAAACGTGATCTCCAAGGAAATGTAACTGCACACTGTCAGTCACAAAATATCAGTCTCTGAAAGTAAGCTGCCAAGCGCCCATTCATGGGTTTTCAATTCTGACAGCGCGTGCATGAGTCGTCATGTAGCCCTTAACATTCTTTGTAGTCGATATTGTCCGAAAATATGCCGACTAAGTATGTTGTAGAAGGATGTAGCAACGTGCGAAATTTGCAAGAGGGTATCGCGCTTCATACATTCCTCATACAACACACCTAGTCGGCATATTTCGGACAATATCGACGACAGCCTTACCAAACAAGTGAAAATGTGTAAAATGCAGACTTTCGTGTTCTCGATTTGACGTCACATTACCCGCTAGAGCCATTCCTCTTTAAACTCGGTCGTGGGGCAAGATGGCGGCCGATTTTCCGTATTTTGACTGGGCACAGAAAATTAAAGATTTGAGCAAATTAAAAAATTTTTGTACGGAAATACTTTAAAAAATAAGCTTATTTCGTTAACTGAAAAATATTTTTGGGTTTAGGTGCACTTTAAAAAAAAGGACCAAAAAAAACCAAAAGAATTGAAGAAGTCGAGGTTCAGCGGCAACTGTTTCCTTGCAATTTAGAATGTAGACCCTGTTCCTTCTGATCTTTTTCTGAGAGTTTCAATAAATTTCAGGGCCTTCTCATTCGACGAAACATAATCTGACGGCTATATTCTGTCAGTCTAAAGTATCAAATACAAATAAGCATAAAATAATTGTTAGTTATTTTAATTTCTAATCAATTAGGTTTTGACAGTAGGTATTAGGTTTTTTAGATTCTTAATCTTAGAGGCACGTACGTATTTTGAACGAGCTCTATGAAATCCTTGACGCTACGTGGGTAAATAAAGTATTGATTGATTGATTGAAAAGTTCACTCGAACTCGCATTATACGGAAATCGACAGAACACAAAAGTAACAGCTTTCCAGGGAAAGCTGTTATCCTAAAAAATTATCCTAAAAAAAAAACACGCTTAATGTCAGTAAAAAAAGGTAAGAAAAACTTTGACAAAAGAGAAAAGCAGAAACTCTGTGCTATCAAGAGATTGTCTGCAGCTAAGTCTGAAAAGAGATCAAACGCGTCGCCACTAAGGGTACTCCGACCCATCGCGAGTGCCTTCCAGAGAAAAAAAAAACCGCGTAGAGATCAATCTTAATCTCTGATTAAATGTAACTTCACAATGTCAGTTACAAACGATCAGTCCCTGAAATTAAGCTGCTAACCGCCCATTCATGCGGTTTTCAATTGTGACAGCGCTCGCATGAGTCGTGATGTAGCCCTTAATATTCGTTGTCTATTCTTGTTTTTTTTTTTTTTAAATGTACATGAAGTGTAAACGATTTGTCACAATTCATGCGTTTCTTTTCATCATCTCATAGTAACTTGTGCAGGCGATCAGTTTGCTTGTGCAAATCAACAGAAGTGTATCCATGTGTCTTACCGCTGCAATGGGTACAGCCACTGTAGTGATGAATCAGACGAACAATGCAGTAAGTACTGTAGTTAATTTGTTTTTAAATTCTTGTATATATTTTAATATATATTGTGGGCTGTGCTTTTTCCACCCTGAAAGTATTACAAAAAATAATAATAATAATCATGCTGACTTGCAAATACTTTTTTTCCAAAAGAAAGAAAGAAAGAAAAAATTGTGCACCAAGAGCCCAATTTACAAGAAAATCTCCTAATAGCGAAATGAAGCCTTGGCGCGTAATGTTATCATATGGGAAGGTAGTTTTACAGTAATGGCTGGTTATCCGTCGAATGTTGTCATATCCGTTCATCCTTAATTTGAATGAAGAGCCTCAATGGTATGAAAGAGATTTTTTTAATGGCGAAAGTTACCATGAAAACAAATGATATAAACTGTAACAAGCAGAATAAGATGTCTGCGATTTCATGTACGAGATGACCTGATCATTTGTATCTTAGCGCCCGGCAAACTCAATTGCAAATGCATTCAGTTGGCGACAGGAAACAACAAATTATATCTTGCAAGATAAACTGCTCGATGTAAATTATTCTGAAGGCAGACAACTGTTATGCTGTGAAAGAATACTACGAGTTTTCTCGGGTACACTGAGTTCCTCAAGCGTTGGTATATTAATTTGAAAAAGAGCTAATATCGAATTAGTCATTGACGCATCAACATTGACTGACTACATCAATTTGACCGGGAAAAAGCAAACAAACCGTTCACAACGCAGGCGAAACTAAATTGCTGAAGGCAGGGCTTACGAACAAATTTTTCTTTTACATGCTAGTTTTTGTCACCCATCATGATAAACAGCATTTAAATTTCACCGCTGAAGCTTATACAGTCTTAGTGGTATTGTAATCATCTAAATAGAAAAATTTGATTGACTTTTCCTTTTCTTTCATGTTTTATCTGCACCAATCAGCTGGCCGTAAGTACCTCAATCTAGATCTAATTTTGTGTCATTTCCTTATGGGAAAAAAGAATCAAAATAACTGATACATACATACATGTTTACTGATTTGATTTTTTTGTCGTGGGGCAGAATATGCAAATGTGTCACTCACTCAGATGTAAACAAATCGATATGTCGACGGCAGACCAATTAATAACGACCTTCCGAAATTATACGGGAATGCTGCCTCTATCACATTTCGGAAGAAATGCTGTGACGTTAAAATTTAACTCGGTCTTTCTTCGAAGGACTTCGATTTTAATTAAAATACTCATTGCAGTTAGCACATGTGTAACCGAGTCAAAGCTCTTTGAAAGACTAAAGGTGTAACTATGAATAAGGACGCTTAGTGCAATCGCTTTTCCGTCATCATCTTTCGCCATCATTTGCATTATTGTGGAATATTCCTCGCCGTTCCCGGGTATATTTTGTTTTTAACAAAGCGTCCAGGCCACAATCGTTCTTAAATACAATTTCAAGCTTTCATTCTTCACCCTGCGAGCCGTCAGTATTTCTATCGTTATATATCGTTAAAATGAGTAACCGGCGAACTTTTATAGGGGAAAGCGAAGCGTTGTTTTCGTGGCTGGTCAACTGTTTACTTTTATGATGGTTTTACGTCTCATCTGCTCGGTGAAAATTTTTTTTGTGTACTAAACAAGCAGGCTTCGTTGTAACAAGTAAGGCTACTCGATCCGCCGAGGTCAGCGAAGATGTGATTATCCTTGTCATTGAGGAAATACCCCAAAAAACCAAGTAGGCGACTTCGTATGCGGTTGGAATTTTTGAAGGTAAGGAAACTTTTAGTAGGACATATTTTTCTCAACGTTACACTGCATTTGACGAATTAAAAGATACTCACCAAGAAACTACAACAACGGATAAAAGTTAAATTCAATGAAATTGTTTTTACCTTTAAGCTTGGTCTAGAGAGAAAGGAATAACGGAAAGCACTGAAGAGTTTCCGGCAGAAAGACTTGCTGAAGTCCTTCGTAAATTTTACGTGGGGGCACGTACAGTTAGTGGGCAACACTATTCGCGAAACTCCATGAAAGCCATTCGAGCGGGTCTTGAACGGTACCTGAGTCAAGCTCCACACAGGAAAGCATTTTCCATCATACACAACAAAGTTTTTGTTCCATCTAAAGAGGCTTTAGATTACCACCTAAAAAGTTTGGCGAAGACGGGGGCGTTGTCTTCTACAAAACACAAGTAAGCCTTAGAGCGGGAAGATGTGCAGCAGTTGTTTACGGCGAAGCAGTTAGGAAACGACAATTCTAAAAGTCTAGTTCAGACTGCTTGGTTCCATCTGATGCTCTACTTTGGCAGGCGTGGCCGAGAAACCGGAGAAATATGGTAAAGGAAGAAATTGTTTTCAGAAAAACCGCAATCGGCCTGGATTATATTGCCCTTCGAGAGCGAGCGACAAAAAATCATTCTGGCGGCTTCCGTGACAACTTAGATAATTCGCAAGCCATAATGTATGAGAGACCAGACAATACGGAAAGATGTACAGTCAGATGTATAAAAACGTATTTGCAGAAGCGAAACCCCAGCTGCTCACCTTAGGGCAAAGGCCAAGAAACAACAGCACCGGTGAATTTAACGAAAGCGACGCGTTGCGGTACTGCAATGTCCCTTTAGGGAAAAACACCTTGCAAGATTTACTCGGCCGCATGAATAAGAAAGCTAGTCTGTCTACTCACTTCGCATCGCACTGTATTCGGGCGACATCAGTAACCATCCTCTCAAAGTAGCCGGCCTGGAGAATTCGAGAGAGTAAGAAGTGTTACTGGCCACAAAAGTTATGCCTCAATCGATTCTTACCGCGAAAGACTGACAATTCAACAAGTGCAGTCCTCAGCCATAATCAGCAATTTTGTGGTTCCAGTGACAGCGAGCCAAGCTGTTGCACCGCTCAGAGTCACCGCTCAGTCACGAAGTTCTCTTGGAACACTGCAGCAAAATCAGAGCCAAGACGAAACTCGCTGCATTAATCAACAGTCTAATGTTAGCGTTCACGAAACCAGCGCGGCTCATGCAGAACTTTTCATCGGGTTCTTGTCAGAACTATACTTTCAACTTTTACGGAGAGTCTGCGTAAAAAGACGTCTGAAATGTGATCTTCTAGAGCCTTGTGTAAAACATTCTTTGCCAAAGTTCATGATTTTAGGTCGCCATTTTTTAAGAAAAAAAATTAATGGTTTGAGGGCCGCGAAGTTAGTTAGAAGCTTCACTTTTCGGGCAAATATTTTTTTAAGAACATCAAATTTCCGGGGGGCAACTATAGCCGATAGTTCCTCGACAGAAACACTCTATTGTTTAAATAGTGCAAATTAACATGTAAGTGATTGCTAAAAGGCGATTGTGTGACACTCGGTAAGTTGTAAGATGACATTTGGTACCACGTATCAGACGAAAAAACAGTTTTCAACATTTCCAGTCTGCATTCTGTCCCCAATCTGCAGTCTGCATTTCGTACCTGGTCTGCATTTCGTACCTGGTCTGCATTTCGTAGCCGGTTTGCAGTCTGTATTTTGTACTGATCGATAGCTAAAATGTGAATTCTGACCGTTCACCCGACGTCACCCCAGCAGTTCAAAATAATATCAAGTACTTTCAACTGTATCCGGGAGTTACCCATTGGAAATTAATTATCTTCAAAACTTGTTCAAACGCAATGTATCCACGACTTATTCACAGTTTCCTGTGATTTTTTTCATGATTTACTAAGCCCTTCTGTAAAGACAGCTGAAGTTCATGAATATTCATGACATCAAAAATAGTATAATGTCGAGTCCTCATCTTTCCTTATTTGGTCTCATCTTTCCTTATTTGGTCTCATCCTTCTGTAATTTCCAAATGCACGCATTTTTGTTGTTGTTAAACACCTCGCTTTTCCCAAAAGAAAAGTATATATTTGACGCCCTTAAACAGAGAAAGAAATGGGAAATCAATTAAACAGTTAAAAAAAAAGGAAAAAAAACATGACATAGTGAAGCTGAGGGTCAGCAGCAACTTTTTCCTTTCTAGAAACGACATGGACTAAAATGTTATAATGTGACACTTGGTAGCAAGAGCTATTTTAAATCAATTGGCAATCAACATAAAAGGTCTCATTGTTTCTTAACAATACTTGTCTGTCTGCATATTGGTTGAAATAAGATGAGAATTATGACGCCAGCCCCATAACCCTGGCGATAAAAAAGAAAAAAAAAAAAAAAAAAAAAGAAAAGAAAATGCTATAATTTTGATCTATATTTGGTCGGATTCACCTTGATTGTGGACTGTCTCTTGTTTTCCATCGCCAACTATTGTGGCCAAGCGCCCGCGTAACGTAAGCGGTTTTTTACAAATGTAACTAAAATCGGCGTCAAAGTTTATAAAGAAATGTATGGAGAGATTTTTGATAGTTCAAAAAAATTCGGTTAAAATTTTACGGATGGAACGTTTGCCAGTAGTATTAAAAAAAGGTGTCTTAGCACAGTTTCCATGTTTTTGCCTTTCTTACCCCCCCCCCCCCGCCAACTACCAAAAAAATATACCTCCGTTGACCACTAACTCGACGATCGACTCTACGGGCACGAAAAGTTTGAGTTTTTTGTTTGGCCTCAACAGTGGCTATTCCATATTCTTGTTTCTGTTGAACAATGCAGTGGTTTACTCTTGTTGGTGGTTAATACCGTATTAACCACCAACGGAGGTTCCTAAATGCAGCCCTCCAAAGGTGGTTGAGGAGGATTTGCGCCCAATTTCCCTAACTTCACAGCTTGCTAAGATCTTCAAGGGATTTACCTACTCGTCCATGCTCTCCCAAGTTCAACATCAGCTTGACGAGAAGCATTTTGCGGTTGCTCGTAAATCTACTACTCACGCACTGGTGTACTTCATGCACGTCATCCTCGAATTACTCGACAGGGAGGACATGTACACCAGGATTTTGTTTACGGATTTTAGTAGGGGGTTTGATCTCGTCGACCACAGCATGCGGTCGGAGGAGCTTGGTATTTATGAAGCCATTGTCCGTTGGGTTGGCGCCTTTTTGGTTGGCCGGTTGCAACGTGTTAGGATTAATGGCCAACTGTCCTCGGCCATCTCGCCTCGTAGTGGTATCCCACAAGGTACGCACTTGGCTCCCCTTCTCTTCGCTATACTTGAGAATAGCCTGGTCATTGAATGGTGTGCTCGTCTTAAGTACGTTGATGACCTCACCATCCTGGAACTTATTCCCAGGAACTCCAATAGTTGTCTGCCTATCATCGCATCTAATGTAAATAAGTATTCCCTGGAGCGCAATATGAAACTAAACCCTAAAAAGTGTAAAGAGATGGTTGTTGACCTTCTCAGGTATAAATCAACATGTTCCGGTCCTCTACTAATAGGGGGCGCCCTAATCGAAATGGTATCCGAGTACAATCTACTGGGGGTCATAGTTTCTGATGACCTTTCATGGAACGCACATTGTGAGTACATATACGGCAAAGCTACCAAACGCCTCTACGGGTTGAGGATTCTTAAGAATAGTGGACCTTCACCTTCCCAATTACTATCTCTATACTGCAGTACGATTCGCTCTGTGCTCGAATATGCGTCCCCTGCATGGGCACACTTCCAGCCTACCTAAGTGACCTTTTAGAATAAGTCCAGAAGAAAGCTCTTTATATTGTCTTCCCTGATCGTTGTTATAGCGACGCACTGCATCTTGCTGACCTTGAACTACTTAGTGATAGGCGGCAACAAGCTTGCGTGAATTTTGCCAAGTCCTGTCATATGTCAGAAACACTTACTAGTCTCTTTCGGGTTCCGCTGGTTTACTACCACGGTTATAATTTACGCTCAGGCTCACAATCGGTTCAGGCTTCTACTGGAAAATGCAAAACATTTCATGATTTTCTGAAGTCTGTCAAATTTCAAAATATATGTCGTGACCGCCCCCTGTAATTCAGTTGTTACTGCAATAGGGTTGAATAAACGATTGATTGATTGATTGATTTTCTACCTTAAATTTCAAACCTTTTTACGGTTAAGATCGGCCAGAACGGAAACAAGATTGATAATATAAAAATCATAATTAACCTATCGGAAGAACTAGAATCATTCTTGAAAAGAGATAATTATTAAGAGAAAATAGCCTTAGAAGACTTACACAACAACAAAATAAACGGAAGATTCGGAGAAGGGGCGTTCACAAGTACCACCCCCGAAAATGCTACGTGGTCTTACAGCACATTATCTAATTCAAAATTCAGTGCGAAGATAAAAAGGTATAAGCTGTTTACACTCAGTGTCACCTTAAAGAAAGGGGTGTTGAAGGTGTTAAATTAAACTTCAAGAAATAATTATTCCTGGATCGTGAATTTGACATAGAATTTCATCCAAAAAAACGGGTCTGGAAATAATTAAAAGTACAAGAAGTAGAAATTTTCAGGAATTCCTGTGCGGGGTGAGCTTTTACTAGAGAGATTTACTCTCATCCTTAACTAGCACATTGACATAATCAAAAACATAGCTTACCTTGAAATATACTACAACAAATTCCATTTACCGTAGAAACTGAACATCTCCTTCCATACCAAATTCACAACGTTACCACAATAAGAAGGTGAAAGAAATTGTACTCAGATGAGACCGCCAAAAGGAAAGGGAAATAAACAAACTGCTTTCTATAATTTTTACATTGACTGGCTTAAAGTAATAATACACTTCTATTCCTTTTGTTAACTCTTAAATAAAAACACACTTGACGAAAATTCTCGCTAGATTTCAGTTTTGTCTTTCAACATTAAGGATAAGTTTTAAAAGGTAAATGACGTACAAAAAGCAGAAATGAGTATGGCCAAGAATTAGGGTGAAAAATTTTATCTAACTATAGTACGGAGATGAGCCATCTTAAAAATATAGATTTGAAAAAAATGAAAAAATCTGTTTTGATTGATTGGATTTTAAAACATGACAAAATATTGGCTGAATTAAACCAATTCCAATGCCAAGATCACAAGAGTCTGTTAAGCAAAATGGTTCAAGAATATGAGAAAAATAATATGGCAACTCCTGTTCCAAAACCAAGGACTATTAGAACTAATATTACATTCAAGGATAACGCACTGAGTGAATTTACTAAATCATTTAAAATCAGTATTCGTAGTGATAATAATGCTTTGAAACAGTTGAGAGAAACAAGGAAAGCGATTTTTCATATGTTAAGAGGTCAATTATTGGAAATGAAAGGTCTTAAGTTTGTTGAGACTTTAAAAATTACTTTTAGTAAATGAAGAGTGGTGAAGATGAATTTCAAAGTGCATTTTTAATTCATCTTCAAAAACTGTGATTAATGAGGCTGATCTTGAGAGGGATCCTAAAAGTTCAAGCTCTGAACTTATTAATAGAATTGATAATTGGATTTCTAAAGGATCTGGATGGAGACAATAGATAGATTTGATCAACGTATTATAAATATTGTTAAATAAAAGCTAATGGAAGGGTCTTCATATATGCAACTTCCAAGTGAATTAGTACTTACAAAGAGTTTGATAAAATAATATGAAGAATGAAAATAATGAATGTTTTAGATGGTGCCATGTGAGGTATCTCAATCGGCAGCAGAGAATAATCCACAAAGAATCAGGAAGACAGACAAATAGTTTGTTGATAAATTGGATTACTCAGGTGTTGATTTTCAAGTTTCACTGAAACATTACAATAATAAGATTGAAAACAGAATGACATCAGAATTGATGTTTTTGGTTATGAAAATAACCTAAACATTTGAGAATGAAATGAGCCCACTTATAATTGATAAGTTATGACAACAAGAGCCGTTATGTATTGATAAAAGATTTCAACAAGATGATGAGGCATAAAACCAAGCATAATGAGGAAATACTTTTTGTATGTATTATCCACAGTGTTTTAGTAGTCAAGATATATTAAGTAAACATATGGAGATTGTATTGCTATAAATGGAAAGTAAAATAAAAAAAATGGCAGAAAAGGGTGAAAAATTTTTCTTTACATCTATACAGACAGATTCCACTTCCATTTTGCGGTTATGCTGATTTTGAGGCCACACACAGAACCTTATCAGAAGCATACAGATTGTGGTTATAAATGCTTATAAACTACTTTGTTGTTATGATGACAAACTTAGTAAACCAGTTCAGTATTTCAGAAGTGAGCATGCTGTGGAGAAACTTTTGAAACAAATTCTTGAGGAAACAATATATTGCAAAGATATGGTTTATAAGCCTTTCAATAAAGCTTTGAAATGACTGATGATGAAGAAATTCAAGAAAGCTAAAAGTTACAATATTTGTACAAAACAAATACACAAATGAATGCATCAGAGTGGGAGATCATGATCATATCACGGGAGAATTCAGTGGATGAGCACATCAGGATTGTAATTTGAAGCTTAGGCTCAATATTTAAAAAAATGTGACCTCTCACGGAATAACGTACACTAACGGCTTTCCGTTTACAAGCCGTTTGTCAGCCGTTTAGAAAAAATTTGCATCCGTCTGAACGGCTTCGGTCATCCGTTCGTCGAAATCATCAGCCCGTTCAAACGGCTTGTTCACCCGTTCGTCGGAAACATCAGCCCGTTCGAACGGCCTGCTCATCCGTTCGTGAAAAACATCAGCCCGTTCGAACGGCTTGGTCATCCGTTTGTGACAAACATCAGCCCGTTCGAACGGCTTGGTCATCCAGTACTGTTGTCGAAAACAAGACATACGAACGGCTTGGTCATCCGTTCATTGAAAAACATCAGTCCGTTCGAACGACTTGGACTATTTTCCGTCGAACGACTTGTAACATCGGTTTGGAAGGTTCATACTAGTAACGCCACCCGTTTACTGAAAATAAATTCTTACGTTCGAGCGGCATTAGTCATCTGTCACGTGCTAATGTTTACAAGATTTGTCCAACTTCATTCGCTCGAATTTTGCCTTTAAACACTGCGCGTACACAAGCAATAACATGTTTCCTAATCGATAAACACTAACTTTCCGTATACGCTTTTCAGTGGGTATGTGAAGTTTTATTGTCTTGCCGTTCTCACATGGGAGCGTGTCTTTGACCAAAGATTTAAGTAGGTCACAAGTCATGAATTAAAATATCAATAGAATTTTCTACCACCTAACTTTCAATTGTTTCTGAGCGGTACTGTTGACAAGCGAAAGAGTCGATGGCAGGAAAGATTTCGTTTGTAGTATCAATTAACACACAAACAACAAAAGTCTAAGTGTTCATCAGACATCTTTTGAAATGCATTGTTTACATACATTTGTCTTCGGTGTTGACTCTGTCAAATAACGAATAATCTCACGGCGAAAAAGCCTTTGTCTTTTACACTCGACTCAAGGTCTCATATAAAGACGAATACTGTTTAGGGAGAATGCGGGGTATACGGAAAGTTAGTGTTTATCGATTGGGAAACATGTTTTCGCTTGTGTTCGCGCGGTGTTTAAAGGCAAAGAGCGAATGAAGTTGGACAAATCTTGTAAACGTTAGCACGTGACAGATGACTGACGCCGCTCGAACGCAAGAATTTATTTTCAGTAAACGGGTGGCGTTACTAGTATGAACCTTCCAAACCGATGTTACAAGTCGTTCGACGGAAAATAGTCCAAGTCGTTCGAACGTACTGATGTTTTTCAACGAACGGATGACCAAGCCGTTCGAATGTCTTGTTTTCGACAAACGGATGATCAAGCCGTTCGAACGGGCTGATGTTTTACACGAACATGAAGCGAACAATAAATTATTTGGCAACATGCAAAGCTGCTACAAAAAAGTTACAGTCACGTTTGTGCGCAATAAAGCGGCAATAAACACTCGACATGGCAAAGATATAATTATGACGAAAATTTGACCTTCATGGGTTATTCGAGTTTTTTTTTAAAGACGCTGAACTAAGTCTCTGTTTAACAAGCTTGAATACTTAGTCAGGCAATTTTATAGCATCAAAACAGTTGACTATCCGTTCGAAGCAACAAAATCTGAATTGGACCGTATCTGCCCATTCGTTAGGATTGATAACCTATCTTTTCGGCCTTTATGGCAATTGTTTTTCACGAGCCGTTGGAAATTAATCGTAAACCCGTTCATCTGTTTATGTCAACCCGTTCCAAAATTTTCGCAAGCCGTTGAGTCGTTCGCGTGACCCGTTCGATAATTTTGACAAGCCGTTCGGTCGTTTGGGTAACCCGTTCTATAATTTTCACAAGCCGTTAGGTCGTTTGCGTGACCCGTTCGAAAATTTTGACAAGCCATTCAGTAGTTTAGGTAACCCGTTCGAAAATCTCCACAAGCCGTTCGGAATATTTGATAACCCGTTAAGCCGTTCGATAGCATCCGTTCGAGCGGGTGAGTTACCCCGTTTGTTAGCCGTTCGGTGGCCGTGCGTTTCACCCGTTTAACGGAAAGTCGTTAGTGTACGTTTTTCCATGAGAGGTCACAAATTCCAAAAAATAACCAAACAAAAGTCATCTTTATCAAATAAGCTGATGTCAGCACATGTTCCACCAACATTGATATCAACAGAATATCAAAAGGCGAATACACAATTGAAGCATTCAAAATGTTTTGGGAAAAATCTGATGTCAGTTCTATAAGTACCTATACTAACATAGTTGCAAGATCAATTGGAAATACCAACAATAAAATAGACACAAAGAAACTAAGTGAAGAAACAAGAACAATCATACAAATAAATAAAAACAATGGCAGCCTTCTATCAGTAAATGTAGCGATAAACATTTCACAAAACACACCTGTTTATGTTGCTTTGTATGGAATCGAGGATTATCATGATGTTCCAAATGATATTCATGATGGTTTATTCAAATACAATGCCTCGTTAGATACAGCCGAATTCAGCAGTAACATCAAGATAGCAAAAAAATTAAAGATCCAAGAAGCAACAGATGATGACAACCCAATCACTAAAAAAGCATTCGATAAAGAAATTAAAAATTATTTCTATTATTGTATGCAACATGATAACTCCAAGGAATCCTTAATTGAACACAAACAAATTACGTACCAACTACAAGATGTTTGACAACAAGAAATGAAAAAAAAACCAATGATCCTGTTATCTATCATAAACTTCAACCATATCGATTCTGAATTACATAAAGACACAAGAACAGAACTTGAAAACCTTTACAAATTCTATCGTAAAAAATACTGTTTATTCAAAAGAACAGTTGTCAAACATTTCAAACAAGTGAACTTGACTTGTGAAATAACCAGTTCTATTCTCATTGTAAGTAAGACAATTGCTGGAGCTGCTACACTCAATGTAACAGCGCCCGTGCGCTTTAGTTTCTGCAGTATTTTTATATTCCCTTTTTTTGCCTCTACAGCATTTTACGTCACGATGACTCTCCGCTAGTTATCACGTGACTTCAACTTATATGCCGCAAAACACTTATGTAATTTCCATAAGGCTCACAGAAATTCGACGGGCAACTTCAAAGAACTTTGAGTAACCTTTAGTTACATTAGGCTATCACTGCTTAACTCAGAACCTATAAGAGCGTTCGCCCCAACACGTCCTACCAAACAGGTCACTGTAAGAGTTGGCACAATAAATCTAAGCCTTGTGGAAACTGTGAGTCCTTAGTTCCTTTTTAGTTTCACGGATCTCTCCGCCGCAGCAGCTGACGCCGCTACACTCAACCCAATAGTTCTCAGTTCAATCCCTGGATCAGGCGTAGTATTGACAGCATACACAAAAATGAGAAATTATCCAAGAAAAATAAAATATTAATGTGCAAATTCACATTCACATCATATGAAAAACAATTTCTGAACCAAACGAAACTACCAGTCCTTGGAAACATAGTCAGATACATGACAAATATGAAAACAAATACAGAAAGAAATTCAGGACAAAATAGATTTTATATTATCTCCTCTTTCTTCTAAAGCCTTATTCCAAAATTGCTCATATCTTTTCATCATTTTTTTCCATTTGGTTGCTTCAATATGAGCGTTAATACCAATCAAAGAGAAAATCTTGTTTATCGCAAATTTCATGTTGATCGTTCTTTTCTTTTTTCCCCTTCCATTCATCAAGAACAAAAAACACTTTTTCTATTCTGTTGATGGTGTCTCTGTTGATCTGAATATTATATTCTCTTTCAATGTCAAATAATTTATTATTCTCTCAATATGATACTTTCCGTGAATTAAATACTCTTTTTCCTGAACTTGAATTTGGTAGTCAATGAACAATGAATTCATTCACAAGTCCATATCCTTCAACAAAACCACATTCAACACAAACGAATTGATAACCAACACATTGTATATAAGAATTTAAGCTGCAACCTCTTTATCTTCTTCATATTCGACAAGTATTTCCACAAAAAAGACAAACATCTTCTCCAAAATCAACCAAACCTTCATAAATATTATCACCACATATTAATTTTTTTCAATTTCTTATCTCATCTCAGTCTTTTCAATCTTCTTTTTCAAAATCTGTCTACAAACACCACAAATGATTGTTATTTTCCAATCCAAGGTGAATAATTATCATAATAACACATACTATATTTTAACAATATAAATTAGTTTTACATACATTTCACACACCATAACATACAACATCATCTTCAGAAACAATCTCATTATCAATCAAACACTGGTTAATCACAGCAACTCTGTTACCTTGTAACTGAATAAAACTCTTGTCATTATTATTCAAAACATTTCCACCACATTTACATACATTCTTTTCAAAATACATACCATTTTTTAACATCTGATTTAGACTCATAAAATTATTGAAACCTTCAACTGTAGTCACATATTTTTCTATTTCTCATTATCATCATTCATATATGAGTATTTATATCAAATTGCAGAAAATCCATCTTGCCATGCAATCAGTACATACAATTTTTAACCACTTATCATATTCAATTTGTGTTGTAAGATTTTCTAAGCATCCTTTTCCAGAAGAAATCTTTTAATTATCTCGTCTCAAGTTACTGTGATCTTTATCTGTAAAATCAATTTTCTTTCCTATTGGAATCAAACCATTAAAACATTCATAAACAAATCTATAAGCAGCAGCAGCATTATTATTAGATGGATCATATTCAACAATAGAAAGTTCTTCAGGACAATCTTTTGGGTAACACCACTGACCAACGAATATGTTTTCCTTTACCATGAATACATAATTCATAAATACAATTATTAAGTTCACAAACACTTTTACCTGGACAAGCAAAAGCATTCTTTAAAATCTGGATGCTGAGGATAATTTCTTCCATTCAATTTCATAGAATCCGATTCTAAATCTTCTAAAATAATTCGGTTAACGTCAACAGGTAAATATTTTGGATCTCTTAGTTTTTGAATTGGTTTTAAACCTTTATCAGTAACCAAAAATTTACGACCAGTAAAAATAACTTTTTTACTTTCCGTATTTTATAATATAGAACGCGATTTACCCTTTAAGTCTTTCTTTCCGTATTAGCCACCAACAAGAGTAAACCACTGTATAATTCAACAGAAACAAGCATAATTATGAAATAGCCACTGTTGAGGCCAAACAAAAAAATTAAATTTTCGTGCCCGCAGCGTCGATCGCTGAGTTGGCGGTCAACGGAGGTATATTTGTTTGGTAGTTGGGAGTAAGGAGGGCAAAAACATGGCAACTGTGCCAGGACACCTATTTTTCATGTACTTTTACCGCAGCGAGATGCCATTATAACGACTGCTGTCTGTGTACTACTGTAAATAATAATATTTAAGGTAATAAAAAAACACTTTATTTTTCCTTTGCTTTGTATCAAGGTAAGCGACCCGTCTAAGCCTTTATAGCTGGCAAAGATATACTGAAAAGCAAAAATTTAGAAACAGATCGATACCTGTATTCCTGTGCTTGGTACTTCACTCGCCGGAGTGGAGGCCCATAGCGAATTGTTTGCTCCGTCGTTTTCCTTTGCAAAGAACGCAAAACAAATCCTGAGCCTTGCGAGAAAGAAAAAAAAGCTTCTACCTGCAATATCAACTTTCTTCCAGAGATTCCGCACTCGTTCGAAGCACAATTTCTCCAGAGAAACTACTAGTTTCGGTGACAGGGACGAGAAACGTCTGCGCATGCGCCAGAGACCCGCGGTAAGAAACGCGGGCTCAGACGCGTGCTTAATTAAACTCAATAAATTTTGCGTGAAATGAACAGCCGTTACAAAAGTTTAAAAAATAGGGAAGCCGTTAGAAGGATAAGGTTTTGATTCTCATTTTTGAAAAGAAGAAAAGAATTTTAAAAAATCTAGAGGGTGTACAAATTGTACAAAAATTGTTCTCGCGCCGAGAAACAGTCTTTTCTGCAAAGTTTCAATACGGTTGCGAACTGGCTCAATTTGCGGCAACGTTTACAGTGTCGTGTTGGCTTTTTGTGATCAATTTTTCGTCCGTTCATGCAAAATGTTGGTTCGTCGGTAAAACAAGGAGGAGTAAAGAAGCTTTTTACGGCACTTCTAAGCCCCTGCCACTTGGTTTGGCAAGAGCCGTGAACTTTCCTGAAGAAACTCCAGTTTGTTGACCTCATCGTCGAACGATCGAAATTCGAAAAGCAAGATAGTCGCTGCTCATCGTCGTTTCCCGACCGACATTCCAATTAATTAAACTTAATTCCCGTAAGCCTTTTGGAAATTTTAGACAATAAAGGGAAGAAAGAAAGCGAGATATCAATCAAGGAGCACGTGGTGTGACACCTGTGAAATAACATTTTAACAAAGTGCCGACGGAGACTGAAGTATGGTGATAACAAATGGATTTCGTTGTAAACTATGTTGACTCAAAATCATGCATTTGGTTTTGTTTTGAGTTAAATCTAGGAAGGTAGTTAGGATTGGAAAAATTACGAAAAAAGAAGCCATTTATTTTTTAACCAAAGTTAAATATCTATCATTGCAAAACGAATTACTGTTAAGTTTACATAGGTAAACTTCCACTATTTTAATTAAGCTAATATCGAGAGAGGGAAGTTTTCTCTCATCAATATCTTGCAATAGTTCCATTATCTACTGTGTTGTCAAAATAGCTTAGTTAAGTTTCCATAACATTAAATTGTTTTGGAATTTACTTTTGTGTCTGTTATTATCACCATTCAAATTCAAGACAGATACCAGTAAACTAATTGTCAATGAAAACCAGCTCAGACCAACCCATCCTTAACTCCCACCCCCCATCATATCAATCGAAATATTCAGTTCAAACTTTTTTTTAACTCAAAGAACCTTTTTTTGGCTCCCTATAACTAACCTCTTCTATTCCTTTTACCACCTACTTTTAATACTAACCAGCATGTTACTCATCTCCCTCGTTCCTTTTCCTCTGATTATGACTATCTCATCTTATTTCATTCTAACATTCCTTATTATTATTATTATAAATTTTTGTACTGCCTTGAGGTGGCTGCAAATTGAATATAAAAATAATGAATAAACAAATATGTCAAAGAAATCTTAAAAAAAAACCAACAAACAATGAAGCAAAAAGGGCTCTTTCCAACATTCTAGAGAATAAAGCTTTCTTTATGGAGTCTTTTGCAATGAAAATCTTTCATTTTCCTTTTTTTCTTTTCTTGTGTATCTTTTTGTCTTTTTATGTTGTATTTCTTCATTTTCATTTCATTTCCGGTGTAATTACATTAAGTTATGAAAAATTTGACCCACTATCTGCAGGTCAAAGGAATACCTTGTAGATATATAAGAAAATAAAGGTGTGGAAGTGTGGACCTTCAATGCTAGTACCCAATTGAACTACTGATAGTTTTTATATTAATGCTGCCATATGACTGACATAACTGCCTTGCAGTTTGTGGGTCCCTCAGTGCAAATTCTCTATTGAACAACTAACCTTTTATTTTCATCATTTCACACTTTCAACACTTGCCACCATCACGTTTCTTTTCCCCTTATCAACCCACTATTTTTGTGGAGACTTGGGAACCCTTTCATTTGAGATTCCATATTTTTACATAATCAATCAATCAAGTTTATTGACTATATGTGCGGCATGGTTACCCTGATTGCCCAAGCCAGAGGCTCATGTATGAAACATAAGAGAGCAACCCACCCATCCCACCCCAGAGGAGGACATCCACCACACAGTAATCTCGGGCGTGGGAAATTCATGTCTCCTACCTCTAACACTGCAGGAGACGGGGCCTATGGTTTATTTGTCGTTATCCGAAAAGACTAGAATTTCTATCCATTTCTTGATATTATAGAAAGGTAGCAAATTCTCCTCAGTTATTTTTAAGACCATGAGTATTGGTCTGGCCTGGGCTCGAACCCTCGACCTCCCGCACAACACAATCCAGCACTCTAACCATGTAATGCCACAAAGGTTGTAGATAAATCTATTTCATTTTTTGGAAAAAAGTTTTTCTTTCTTAAAAAAGAAAAAAAAACAGTCAATATCCAACCACATCAACATGGCAATGTCACTTTCTGTTTCTTTCTGAGCACTATTTCACAGTCAACAGTTCTTGGCAGAACAGGAAGCAACTCATGTACACTTATTGCCCTTTTGTTTAGCAAATTGTTTTATTCATCCAATTTGGATATTTCTGTAATAAGAAGTCCACTGAGTCAGGCGTGGGTGTACCAGATAATAATTGTTCGAGTAATCTTACTAGGCAACAGGATCTATGATTCAATCACACAAAACTCCTCAAAGCTTTGGTGCGCTACAACCTATGCAAGGCCCTAGAGCACTGAACAGTATCATGGACCATATATTGGTCCTGAACACCCTGTCAGCATTAATCCTGAAGCAATTCCGGCTTCTGTTTTCAGTTGAGTTCCAACACCATTGTACTTATTCCAACTTTCCCAGGAATTTTCCTTTTTGGTAGCACATCCACGAGAACCATGGGTTTCATGAGGCTTTTGCTGAGTGGCAGCATTCATAGGAGCTCCTTTCATACCATATGGAAATAACTCATTTCCAATACACTCTTTGGACTTAAACGAATGTTAAGTTCCAATGAGAGCGATATGCATGGGGTAACGCGATATTTTGCAGCGTTTTTGACTTGTTCATGTAACACCGTGTAGGATGGGTGTGCTTTCGCTTCGCCTTGATAAAAATATAAGTCCCATTTTTTTTCGAGATTCACATTTATTACCAAAGCATGGTATTATTCACCTTCTATCAATTTGAATCTTATCTTATTATCTAAAATAGAGGTAAATTATACTCAAAGAAATTAAGCTTGCAAAGTGTTTCCTCACCGAGTACTGAAAGGTGGCTCTTGAGTAAGCAAATGAACATTTCCCAAAAATAATACGTTCAACATGTCGACGAGTTCAGTTTACAGAAGTTATTTTCAAATAGCGTCCATACATTCCAGCCTGAAAGGCAAAAGATGTCCACGAATACACAGTTTAAATTACGCCGTCATTTCTTTGATCAGACGATCGAACAACTCGCCGACGACAACATCAACACGCTCACGCCACACATGCGCAGACGATTTTCATCCCTGTCAATGCACTGGCAATCGGCTACGTAGAAATTCTAAACGCGATTTCAGAAGAACATCATGGATTGAAGGTAAAACCAGACTATTCCTGACTTAAAGGTCAAGTACATCTTAAACCAGCCAAAAAAAAAAAAATAAGTAAATAAATAAACAAAACACCGGCACTTTTTTTTTAAACTTCGCATGTATTTCGCATGTATTTCCACATTGGACTTCAAACAGTCCATCAGCTTATTAATCGTTGTAGGTAGCCTCGTAAGTGAAAATTTCAAAATATATACGGAAAACTTGTATTCAGTTATTTCTTTCTTCGAAGGTCTGTTAATACTCACATTGCGAACCTTTCGCCGGTATATTATTCTTTTAACGTTGTGCGTTGAAGGGTAAGTTTCCGGCCCCTTCCGAAGTGTGGAGATGTACGCAATCGATTTTATCGACATGCCGGCCTCTTACGCACAGCCACCATGTTAGATTCACAGGAAGCATAGCTGACGCCGCGCGGATTCGTCGTGACCGGAATTGTTAGTAATGGTGGGAGAATAAATTCTAAAGTCTTCCAGTTGCCATTAGCACGACTATTGTTGCAATAACATTGAAATTTTTGCAATGTCAGGTCAAGGGAAAAAAGCGTAGATCAATCAAGTAGAATGCAATTGGAAAAAATAGAGCGAAGTGAAGAAAAAATAAAAAGAAGAACAACGGATCTCTTGCATCGTATATAATGGATTGAGATGAAATAAAACAAACCATATTTAGTTTAAATGTTAACTTCAGGCGTCCTTATTGGCAAACTTTACCAATCTTTCAAACGGGTAAACTTTCTGTGAAGCTTCAGATTCATTGCTTATCACGACAAGTACTAGTTCGTAGAATGATGGGGGGGGGGGGGAGGGGGGAGGAGGGTTCAAGCTGAAAGTTGCATTGTGATCCAACCACCAAGTTTTGACTTGACAACTAAGGAACATGTTTAATCAGGAGCCATTTCTTCGAGCGTTCAACTGACCTTTGTTTTGTCACGATGTTTTCAATAGAAAAGTCTATTTTTAATTTGAATTACCGAAGTATGGGATTCCCCGGCCGGCCACGTAAGCTCTTCGACCAATCACGATTAGCTAGTTGTTAAATTCTAATTATTTCCTTGGAAAAGATAGTCTGAAATAAACCGTTCCGTGAAAATGCCTTGACATAGGCTCAGTTTGGGAGTTGCACGCTCCAAGTAATGGGTCTCTGGTTTAATTCATTTGGATTGTTTTCGGTTATGTGAGTGCTCTCCATTTTCTTCGATGCACAGGCTCAATATTCTTGTCTTTGAATCGATGTTATTTGCATTACTGTACAGGAAAGTGTGAGAACTATGAGTTCACCTGTGCAAATGGAAAGTGTCTTAATAAATGGAGTCGATGTCAGAACGGAAACAACTGTGGTGATAACTCAGATGAACAGCAGTGCCGTAAGTTTGTTTTATTACTATGATCACTGTTGTCTTATATTATAGTCTTCCTTTCCTCGGATCGATGGCCCACTGTCATTCAATTCGGGCTGTGATAACCATGTCGGGATGCAAACAAATACTGGGAGCCGTCTTTTCGTCTTTTTCTCTCTTTCTTTCTTTCTCTACTCTCTCTCTCCCTTTCTGTTTTTCTCTTCTTTCCTCCTTTCTTTCTCTCCTTCTTTCTTTCTTCCTTTCTTTCTTTCTCTCCTTCTTTCTTTCTTTCCTCCTTTCTTTCTTTGGTTGTTAAATAATAATAATTATGTACTGAATATGGACCAAATAGAGAAAATGAAAGCTGTTCCTGTAGTTATATCTACTGACTAGATATGATGATTTTCTCCGTTCAGCTGCCATTTGAGTCGATGTTATTGTATTTGTTTATGTTAATTTGCAAAAGCCAGGAGTAGAGCAAATCTTAGCAACTAAATACATATATTGAGTTTGAGATTATTTTCTTTCTTTTTATCATTTTCGAATCATTCACGTGGAAACGATAGCTCAGCGTAAGTGTTCTCTTTTTATCTTTAAACATTTATCTGCTTTATGGGTTCGCTTATTTAATCATTTCCTTATATTCTATTTCATTTATACTTTTCTTTAACTGTTTCAGTACAATGTTAATCACACTTTGTCAAAGAAAAGCCTTACAGCTACTTACTTGGGGCATTTATGTGTATGGGCGTGGAATCTGTTTCAAACCTTTTTTTCTTTCAAAACAAATTTTGGACCTTCCCAAGTATACCAAACATTCACCTGAATGAATTCGAAATGTTTTCCTCATGTCATTTAGCGTTGAAATCAAGTATTGAAAATGAATGAAATTTGACGTCTTTCACACTGCTTGGGATTTATTACTAAACTCAGGGGAGTATAAAATGTGCATGTACCACGTCAAGAGAATATCAACTCTTTTGACAACGTTGAATGAATGTAGGGGGAAAAAAAAGAAAAAAATCGAGTGTGTTTCCTCCTCTTAAAATGAAAAGCATTCAAATACATTTGATTAATTTTCTGACATTGCATAGGAAATAACTTTATACTTTCCCCAGTTTTCTATGCTCTTTTTTTTAACATGTACGTCCGTGTAATCACCGGTGAATTCCATTTAATTAATTATCTTACATTGTATGGGAAATAACTCAATAATTTCCCTTCTGTTCTATGCTTTTTTTTTTTGGTTTCTTTCTTTTCTTTTTTAACATGATGATGCACGATCGTGTAATTAACAATGAATTTCACTTTTCTTTCGTTCTTTCCTATGTCTTTTTTTATGTACTGCGCCTTGGAAATATCAGGAAGTAAGTGCTACTCAATTTTCTTAATGAAAATGTTACTACACATATCACATGACCAAAAAGCTGCTGACCACCCCTAGTCTGCATGCTTTCTACCAGCTAAACGCCGATAGAGACCAAAGAAAAGATCAAGAGATGCTGCACTTCATTAAGAAATCAAGATCTGAGTATCGGCTCGGCAAACAAGTCGTGTTTCAAGATTGTACAATGAATCCAATACTTTGCTGGATAATTTTGCTTTACCCTCCCCTCAGGACTCCTTTAATTTCGCTTTTGCTTTGTTTTGAATAGCGAATTATAGTTTGAACTAGGTAAAGAGACTAGGATTGGCTGTGTGTTGTGGCATCTACTCAACTTCATACGAAATTTTGCGTGTAGTTTTTCCTTTTTATTCTCTACAAAAGAGATGTCAAAACGGTGCCACCTTAGGAATGTGAGAATAAACAGTAAGATATATTTAGATATAATTATAATAATCAGTGTCTCATGTTCGTATGTCGATGAGCTCTATCTAGATAATCATCGAGTAATTAACTTAACAAAGGTTGTTTTCGGGGAAAGTCTTGGATACTTGGTGCTCTTCTGCTAAGAAAATTTCGTATTCAATAGATGCTTTGAAATATTTCCGGTCTAAATGGCGTGCTATTTTAGTTACCTAGTTATTTGTTTTTATTCATTTATTGATTAATGCGTCGATTAATTCGAGGCTTCAACACCCCGCTGTGCGACCCATGAGCATTTGACTGCCGTCCGTGCCCTTATGTGGGGAAATTTGAGCCTTGCCTGGTTTGGGTGGGGAGTTTAAACCGGAAGTTTCAAGTCTTTCCAGCAGAATGCAAGTGTTTTACCTTTTAAAATGGGGTTAAGTAAAGGTGAAAAATTTAAATCTAGGCTCTAACGCTTGGTAGGCATGTAGGAATAATATTGACAATCAAATCCAGCAATTGAATGGGGAATTTGAACACAATTTTGGTCCTGGGGCCGGAAATTAAAACAAACCAATCTTCAAAGGTTCAAATGCCCGGAGGGATTTTGAAGTTTCAAATTGATCGTCACATATTCATTTATTGGTTCAGTAATTTTTTTATCTAGTCTTCCTAACTTTATTGTTGTTCTGTATTTCTCTACTCCTGTGCTGCACTGGTGAAATAAACTAGCCTGTGAGTGACTTTTGATTAGACTACTAAAGTTAATAATTTACCTGTTTATATTTGTTGCTGCTCCACTTTCCATAATCATCCCTAAATACCGCAAACGTGCATGAGAAGATGAGGGTGAGAGTTTGACTTTTTAATACCATTCGTTGTAAGAGAAAAATAAAAGACTTATCTCGAAAACAGTTTGTGAAAAAAAAAAAAAACTAAGTTAACATGCCATAATTATAAATTATAGTTGAACTGAACATTGTGTTATAATGCTTGATTTTCTACCGTTTTCTCTGCTCTCCATATCGCCCACGATGGATCAAATACATGTAATTGCATCAGGCGGTAAGTGAAAGCTTAAAACTAAATATTGTAACGAAGATAATACGTATCTTTATGTATCTTTCATTTACCGTATCGAAAACAAAGTAAACAGGGTCGTGACATTTGCTTAAATAGAAGTCGAATGATGGGAGATCTGATGCTCAATACAAAGATAAAAAAAAAAAAAAATAGGTGAAGAGTTTTCATAAGTGACACACGTACTGTACAGTTATTGAATAAGCAATGTCGTAGGGTCCATTGGCTAGTCCGGCATTTAAACAAAGTTTTGCCTTTGTTTAACAAAACTCGTTCTAAGCCATCTTCAGTTTATCTGAATCAGTTTATATGAATATCTATTTTTCTAAACAGTGTCAAGGGGGCCGAAAGCTAATGGTGAAAGGACATCTCTTTAACTAATAAAATTAACCCTCTTACAGAGATTCTTCGAGGCCCACTCCTTGCGTAAAACCGCGGTTTGGGTTAAACCTGTTGTACATAGCCGGCCCTATGCGTGTGGCTAAATCCCAATGGGAACTTAAAAGTACTTCTTTGACCATCAGTCATGACAAGACAAAACAGGTCTTCCTACACGGTGTTGACTTGTTTTTTATGAATGCGTCATGTTCGTGAGGTTTTTGTTTGTTCTTGATGATTAGGAATATGACAAGGAAATTGTCATGTGTGTTCTCAATGTTTTCGTCATTTTCTTCTGACTCGCATTACTTATTTTTCTGCTGTTTGCAAAATGTCGAAGAAATTCCCCCAAAATTCACTTCGGCAGTAATTTCCACGTGGAAGGACTAGTATTCCTATCCTCCTCAACACGATATAGCCATTGGAGAGAGACTGGGGCTAAGTTATCTAAGCTAGTCCGCCAATCCAAACTGAATTGGATGCTTCTTACAATTCAGTTCTTGAGCAACGAGGGTGATAAAATGCAACCCATGCATAAGATACAGCAGATTGTCTCGAAATTACTTTAGCTAGGTTAATGTCTGCTCTGTTTCATACGAAATTAATATATCTTATGAGACGTTTTACTGTGTAGTATCGCTGAGTATTTTTAAGAGTTGGGCCGTATCTTGACGAGCCTGTTGGGCGAGTCAAAATACAAATAACGAGTAAGAAATCCTCATCGATACTACACAACAAAACGTTTAATAAGTTACTTATTATCCCAAACGCCATATTGTAATTTGAGTGCGGGCGAATTTTGCGGACATCTCTTTACGGGAATGCGTGACAGAAGTAGTACGAAATTCGCACTTTATCGGGTTGCTGTTTCTGTTTTATTCTACAAAATGATGAAATTTCATCGTCGTCTAACTGCTTTTCTTCGTTGGATATATCCGATAAGCTGGGATCAATATTCGCCAGTCATTCCGACTCTTCCTCGTCAGAAAAATTACTTTAATTCTCCGCCAGTTTTTGTAACTCCAATTCATCGCTTGTGCGATGCGAGAAAACCTGTGTAACCGGTTCTCTGAAGTACAAAAACCGCGTGATATTTGTACCCGTCGTAGGCGTTATTTGTACTCTACGGAGTGTAGTTGGATAATAAAATAGGGTAAACAGTGACAAACCTGATAGAAGAAAAATATCTCCCTGATTTAAGAATTTCGAACCATGAAGGATATTTAATACAATGAAATGCACTGCAAAACATTATGGCATGTTAAATTAGAGGAGTCTCTATCAAGAAGTAGCATTTATCTCATTTTATCTATTTGCGTCATAATGATACAGTAATCAGCGGGCGCTGTCGACCTTGATACACATATTGCATTAGCTCACTTTAGCAATGATTTCATCAATAATTGGAAACAAGAGATTCTTACTATTTCCATCAGTTCAATTCTGATAATTTTGGAATTAAAAGTACAAAATAAGAGTTATCTTGCCACGATTTCCATTGCTAAATACCCCAGAAAAAAACACTATTGAGCGACAGACATTCAAAAGATAAAGTACAAACAAAAACTTTCCATTCCGGTTAGATGTGCAACTAATTCCGAAATAATTTACAAAGCCAAAACAGCAGAGTATTGTTTTTTCTAATTTGTTTCTTCCTCCGCTCATATATTTAGCAAACTTATCGTCATTTAGCATAATTAATCGAACAAGAATAAATGAAGTGAAAATCTGGCAATTTCTGCAAGCGTCCTATACACAGTCAAACCTCTGCCAAAAGAGCAGAGTATTGTTTTTTTCTGATTTGTTTCTTCCTCCGCTCGTATATTTAGCAAACTTATCATCATTTAGCATAATTAATCGAACAAGAACAAATGAAGTGAAAATCTGGCAATTTCTGCAAGCGTCCTATACACAGTCAAACCTGTCTTAAACGTTAACCTGCGGGAAATGGCTCTGTAACCGCTCCATGCAGGTTCCACAGAATAGGTTACTATAAGGATATAAATATAGAGGCAAGACCGATACAACGTAGATAAGTAAATTTAAAAACTGAGCACTATATTTCGGCTGGCCAAACCACCCTTCTTCAGGTGTAGTGGGAATTCCCACTACACCTGAAGAAGGCTGGTTTGGCCAGCCGAAATATAGTGCTCAGTTTTTAAATTTACTTATCTACGTTGTATCGGTCTTGCCTCTATATTTATATTTCATATTCGTTACTTTGGGCCGATCAGATCATCGCTGATCCAACGTACAAGAGTAGGAGTATCGTCCACGGTTGCCTGCTGAACATTTCACTACTATAAGGAAACGATAAAAAAGTCATTTGTACCATAATTGACCAGTCCATGTAAAAGAATTCGCCCAGTAATAGTACGTGCATTGATTTCGGGAATGAAATATGGATTCAATTTTACAGAGAGATCATTCTTAGTTTTATTTGAGTGGTCCGCTTTAAGTGGCTGTTCGATACAGGTGAAAGACAATGCAAACGGGCCGTTGGGACTCAGTAAAGGCTCATCACAACCGCTAATGGAACTGATAATTTTACACTGATTGAGGGGTAAAAATTTCGGGACTTTGATAACTGATCAACTAATACAGGGTGACCTCTACTATGGTGCCTCTTAATACAGGGTTCGACTGTATTCAGCAAAAATGCTTCTGTTAAAAAGTTCGCTTTACAAGGTCGAAGTATTTTCTAATTTCCAACAAACAACTTTCTCACGCAAGAAACAAGTGGAAAGACATGTATCAATGTGTTGCCTACAAATATCCTATGTTACCTTGGATTGTTGTTTATTTATTAATTCTCAAGGCATCTAGTCCATTAATCCGACAATAAGAGGAATTTTTCAAATCCTTAGCCCATATGATAAATCCAGCTTCATTAAATAAGATTTATCATTAGTGCAATATTCTTTCTTTAATTGAACTAACTCTTTTCTTTTTATTACTTTCTTCTCCTGGTAACTGCTTATTACAGCATGTAAGTATTAGTTTAACGGGTTAACCCACTCGATGATGAAATGTTGAATGATAACAATTTTGACAAGTTTTAAGTCAATTAAAACCTATTGATTTATGTTTTTATTGTTTCCTTTTTTTTCTCTTTTTTCTGTTATCAACTTAACTGACCCTGTGACAATAAGGCGGTAAGTAGCCATTATTTTTCTTTGAACCCTCTAATGCATTATCGGTTTCATCATTTACATATTAAGTTAATTAAGACAATGTTATAATCATTTTATTTTAATTTGTTTTTATTTAATCAAAAGTTTATAACTTGTCATTATTTCGTACAAAAGGTTGTGCTTATTCATCGTGGTAAAGTACAATAACAATAAAGTATTATCGTTTGTCTGACGATATGGTCACTTATGATGTAGATCGCGCCCTTTGACTTCATCCTAATAGTCTTCATCAGGCGATAAGGTCGACTGGATCCGGGTCTTCTTATAAAGCAGGATGCTCCGCTGTGATTGGTTGGTATTCCACAGCTGGGATCCGCGCGTTTTAATCCTTGATGTTGGTATGTATTTACGGTATTTAGACAGGCCACCCCAGTTCAGCTTGAAGCTGGTTTACATCCCACCATCTCACCCCAGGGGATGACATCCATCACACAGTAAACTCGTGTGTGGGAAATTAACGTCTTCTACCCCCAACTCTGCAGGAGACGGGACCTCCATTTATTCGTCCCTATCCGAGAAGACTAGAATATCTAACCATTTCTTGATGTTATAGAAAGGTAGCAAATTCTTCTCAATTACTTTAAGACCTTGAGTGTTGGTCCGGCCGGAGCTCGAACCCTCGACCTCCCGCACAACAGTCCAGAGCACTATCCATTGGGCTAACTGGGCGGCGGTCAGATGAGACGCTCTCTCGGCAGTCACCTATCGTACGCTTCTCCTGTTGTTGTGTTTCTTGATCGTGGCCATCCACCCTTGAAGAATTTCTATTCCACTGTCTTTATCGATGTTCTAAGGATTAAATTTTATGTGAATAGCCTCTTTCACCCTGCGAGTTTACCAGTGAGGATCTCGATCAATAAACCTAACCTCATTTGAAAGTGGTTGGTGTCCGGTGACGGCAGTAGGCGTG
The DNA here is from genome assembly GCF_964205215.1 of Stylophora pistillata. Taxonomy (NCBI): domain Eukaryota; kingdom Metazoa; phylum Cnidaria; class Anthozoa; order Scleractinia; family Pocilloporidae; genus Stylophora; species Stylophora pistillata. The sequence continues at coordinate 24,832,651 of NC_142523.1, forward strand.
CTATGAAATTGCGGAGGTTTGGGTACAAGCTAGTCGGATGTCTCGTTCGTGTTCCATTATTCTGTCTTGCATTGGTCTTCCAGTCTCACCGATGTAAATTTTGCCGCATTCACAGGGAATCCTGTAGTCTATATCGTCTTGTTTGACCGGATCAACAGCGTCTTTTGCTCTTACCAGCTATGTGATCATATTATGATTTCCGACTTGAAGACAGCGCGTACGCTTTGTTGTTGTAGGCAGCGGCGAAGCTGTTCCGAAAGACCTTTAACATAAAGTAACACTACGGTGCACTTGAAATCGATCGCGGACTCGGAAGCGGCGATAGATTTTCTGATCTTGGTGACTTTCTACAAGAAAGAAATAGGGTAATGATTAGACGTAAGAGTGGATGAAAAATGTTTCTTTTCCTTAGAGATGACAGAGGGTTTTGTTAGGAGGCGTTCATACGCTCGTGGAGACACTTAACAATACCATGTTTTACTGATTGTGGGTGGTGTGAATCATACGCTAAGTATTATTAGTGTGTGGGCTTCCTGTATACGATGCTGGTGAGGCAGCCGTCAGGATCTCTTAAAACTGCGGTGTCGAAGAGTATGTGGATCTTAAAACGAGATCCAGAAGGTCTGCGATTTGAGCAGGTGTTAGCGCCGTGTGTTCTGGGAGACTGGGGTCGTTTTACAGTTTTTGCAATGCGGCTTCTACAGCGGCGTTGGCAGGGACGTTGGTAAAAGGGACTCTACGTCGAAAGACACCATGATCTCGACGTCTGGGAATCGCACCAATCACAGCTGGGGAATGCCAACCAATCACACCGGAGCATCCTGCTTTATAAAAAGACTCGAAGCCAGTGGACCTTATCTCCAGATGAAGAATAGCCGGATGCAGTCGAAACGTCGCGATCCACATCACAAGTGACCATATCGTGAGACAAACGATAATAATTTATTATTATTAGTTCATTGTAACAAGTTAGAAAGTGTAAGCGAACTTTTGTAGAGGGGGAAGTGTTGTAGCTAAAATACGGATTGTTTCTTTCGGATACTGCGAGCACAAAACGTTTTCGGCCGTGAATTTTATTGATATAGTGCTAAACAGCATAACTTCGAGATGGATTTTAATAACAAGGGACATAGTATGTAAAATGTACCTTTTGACTGGGTGGGAGGGTCGGACGGGAAAAATAATTTGCTCGAGGTCATGCTCGTGCAGAGAGCATGACCTCGAGCAGAGGGTCAAATATTGTCCCGTGTGGTCCTAACAAACTCAGTCAATAAGCCTTTTATCATATGATGGTAATAGGTGTTGAAGATTTCGAAATCTTTGTCGTAATAGGTAGGATGTACTTGTATACGGAAGAAAGGCGCGCACTGCACACTTGGTAAAACATTCTACAGTAAAAATATTTCTCGTTCTTACTGCAGGTCATAATTCATCGAGAATTTTTACTCGTTTTCTCATTTACTATACTT